>NC_045445.1:39448941-39475789 GCF_002776525.5 Piliocolobus tephrosceles | reverse complement strand
TATTATATATAGTATATACTATATTATATATAGCATATTGTGTATATATTAATATAATATATATTATATATACTATATAATGCATTATATATAGAATGTACTATATAATATATAATATGATATATACAATGTAATATATTATATATAATATGATATATACAACATCATATATATAACATATGTATATAGTTCAGATTATTTTTGAAATAAGTGATCTTTGTAGGGTGGTGGCACTGTTCACATACCAAGGCAGAAATACTTTCTTTCAAATGATTTACAGAGGTCAAAAGTAAAGAGTAAAGACAGTTATACAATACTGTCTATGATGTTCTACACTTGTGTAAGTTTTTTTATACAGAGGAGAATAGGACTAATTTGTTTTTTCATTGCATTTTCTATTAACACGTTCTTTTCTAAAGTTCATGTAATAAATAATATGTCATAAAAACTGAAAAAAGGATAGCAATCATAGGCTGGCTTTTGTCTTACCAATTAATCTAAGAATCCTATACACACAATAATTTGCAGGTAACAAACTAAAGTTTTCTCAGAATGTGAAATATTACTTTAATTCGATGAGCAGATTGGTACATTTGAGCTTTTTCATTGGAGAAGAAAAACTTCATAAAGCCTAATTCCCTTTTGATTTATAGAACAGTGCCCAAACTCTTACTGAGCCCCCTTCGTCTACTACTTAGAATTGTGATGATCATATGAATTGTGAATCATTGAATAGAGCATAATAATCATCAGGCAAGCCAGTGAACCAGGCTGTTGAACAAATTAAGCTTATTACCATTAAGAGTGGTGGCACGTGCCTGTAATCGGGAGGCTGAGGCAGAAAAATAGCTTGAACCAGGGAGTCGGAGGTTGCAGTGAGCCGAGATCGCACCACTGCACTCCAGCCTGGCAACAGAGCCAGACTCCGTCTCTCATTTCTATCTTTTAAGAACTAAATTAAAAGAGTACTTTTACACGTAAACTAGGGGTGTTTTATACTTATAACAGCTAACATTCATTTGACATTATTTATCCAGCATTATTCTAAGAGTATTGTATGCATTTTTCACTGTCTCCATGCAACAACTATTTACAATAAGTTTTGTTTGTACCTTCATTTAAAAGATGAGGAAACAGTCACAGAGAAGTTACATAATTGGTCTCAGATCACATAGCTTAAAAGTAGCAATGCCACCGGACATGGTGGTTCACACCTCTATAATCCTAGCACTTTGGGAGGCCAAGGGGGTAGGTTCACTTGAAGTGAGGAGTTTGAGACCAGCCTGGCCAACATGGTGAAACTCTGTCTCCACAAAATACAGAAATTAGCTGGGCAAGGGCTTACTTGGCCGGGGGTGGTGGCTCACGCCTGTAATACCAGCACTTTGGGAGGCCGAGGCAGGTGGATCATCCAAGGTCAGGAGTTCAAAATCAGCCTGGCCAACATGGTGAAACCTCGTCTCTACTAAAAATACAAAAAAAAAAAAAAAAAAAAAAAAAAAAAGCTGGGTGTGATGGCAGGTGCCTGTAATCCCAGCTACTTGGGAGGCTGAGGCAGGATAATTACTCAAACGTGGGAGGCGAAGGTTGCGGTGAACCTAGATTTCGCCACTGCACTCCAGCTTGAGCAACAGAGTGAGACTCTGTCTCAAAAAAAAAAAAAAGAAAAGAAAAATGGTAGCAATGCTGAGACAACTCCTTTAGCAATTTACTGCATAAAGTTTTTTTATTTTTGTCCTCAGAAAGTCATCTTTTTTGTATTTGGTCTTTATTAACTATGTAACCATTATATTGACATTTGGCCAAATGCAACATGCATTCTTATCCTGAAATAAGCAATTAAAAATGAATTGACATTTTTAGGCAAGCCTAGCATGTAGCAAAACACTTTTTATGGCTTTACTAATCTGATAGTGTCAGTTCAATGTTTATAATGAAGATGTATTTACCAAAACTCAAATTTATGCAATATATTAAATTCATTATTAAATGTATAAATTTATGGCAGATAGATTATTAATATCTTCTATATACAAACCCATAGACTGTTATCATGAGTTAGCCATGTGTTTGCTTTTAGGCAGTTTGCCTGAATAAAGAATATTCAAAAGCAAAATTTTTTTTATTTTAACTATAGTAGTGTTTTATAATTAATCTACGAGTTTAGCTGAAGAAAAGACTTGAATAAAGAATAGACTTAAAGTTCATTCCTATTTAAGTTACTGGCTATTGTCACTGAATTATCTATTCTTGGTTTTATGAATATGCATGTAAATCATGAACTAGACTCATCATCACACTTATTTCATTTATTTGATCTGTGAAATATTTTGGGTCAATAATTTTAATTAATATATATCTAATGTGCTTCCATTTTGTAAAACAGTTTCTTCACAGTTCTTAACACATTGAGGGAGAAATCAAACAGAGATTAATATTCAAATTTTCATGCATGTCCATTGGTAAATAAAGAACAGAAGGAAAACATCCCGGGAATTATGGATGATTCTTTACAAATAAATTTCGGCAATTTTAGATACATTTAAATGAATATTGAATCAAAATGACAAAAGCAATTAAATAGAAATATAGTTATATGCCTTGTTTTCAGATCCCAGATGCCTGCTCTCCAAATTACATGAAAAGTATTATTAATCTCAATAACAAATATTGAAATGAGCATTTTGCTATGTTACTGATAAATCGCAGTTTTTAATCAATAGACTGAAAACTCAGAAGATTTGGATTTGTAACATGTTGCTACAAGATTTGAGTTTGACATTTGCTTTAACGTTTAATTCAATTATTTTTACATTTCCACTAAGATTGACTTGTATAACAACATGGTGTTTATTTCAATTGTTAAGTTGATCTGTGATGGCTTCGAAAATATGTAATATTCCTTAATGTATAAATCTTTGAAAATACTATATACCATTAGCATTATTATACTGTAATCATTCACCTTACTGACGTGGACTATTATTTTTAAGAATTTGGCATTCACAGTAATAAGCTGAGGCATTAGCATTATTCATAGTCGGAAGTTCATTGGAAAGTAAAATTAAATATTCAAATACATTATGATCTTTTCTTTAAAATTAGAAACAGTTGTATTCACTTGCAACATACTTCAGCATGAGTCTAATATGCATTTGTCATAGAGCCTGTTCATAGAGAATGAATAATAACAATACCCAAACATTTGTCTTCTCCTTCTTTCTCAATCATGGAAATGAAAAAGGTCACTACTATTTATATTAATATGTATCAGAAACCCTTGGGCTCCTGCTAGATACAAGCAAATAAATATAAACAAGAAGAAAAGTACATCCTGAGCATTTGCATTTGTAAGAGAGAAGTGTTAAATCTGAAAAGCAGAGTAACTTGGACTATAAAATTAAAGTTTATTTGAAATGTGGTGTATAATCATATTTTAACCTCCTCTCTGCTAAAAAGGTAATTTAAAAATTACATGGGTATGATGTAACATGCCTGTAGTCCTGCAACTCTGGAGGCTGAGGTGGGAGGATCGCTTGAGTCCAGGAGTTAAAGGTGGCAGTGAGCTATGATCGCACCACTGCACTCCAGCCTGGGTGACAATGAGATACAGTCTCAAAAAAAAATCATATTTGACACCACTTAGATAAAATCATATAAATATTTCAATATCACTCCTGGATTAAATAAAAATCATATGTAAACATTTACTTAAGCTAAATTTTTTTTAAAGGAGTATGCTATCTATAAGACTTGGGCAATTTACTTAGTTTCCCTGTAAAATGGGATATTCTTTACCTATAAAATGGATATTCCTTACCTTTGATATGAGAGTTAAATGGAATAGTATAATTATACACCTAGCTGTAAAATAGCTATAGCTAATTCTCCATTAAAAATATTCACTTGTACACACGCACACAACCAAGACTTCAAATTAAGGCATGTATACATTCTGTGGAATTTCAAATATAACTTTGGAAAATACAGCAATCATATTTACATATATAAATATGCAGATATTGAGATTATTAGACTATGCTACAATGTACTGTTCATAACTGAGTTGTTTAGTCAATGTTTCCTACTTTAAATTTTTATTTTTAAAACAGCACAGCTATGTAGTGCAGTTATCTCAATTTAGCTATAACTAAGACTAATATGGATTTGGAGGCTCATCTAATTGCATCCTTAAGATCAACAGGATTTAGTTAAATCTCATCTTCCCCGTGTGTAGCTGGACCTTAACACTCTATGATTCTCCATTAATCAGCCAAATTTTTTCAGGGCAAAAGCTGCTTCTCAGTTGTCCAATAGACAAACTTGAAAGCTGTAGGATAACTCTTAAGATCGTCAAAGAACTATAATTGGCCGAAAGCAGTAACACACTCTGTCTCACTTTATTAACCTGAATTATCTAAAAGTTAACTTTAGTTTGGAATGAACTTTAATGAATTCCAAGAAACAAAAACAATCAGTAAGAAGTAAATTATTTTACCAAGTTATTACATTCGTTTTTTATGATTATCTTCCATGGATTTGACGGTAAGAATGTGAATTAATAAATTAGATGTCTATGATATTAAGGTAAACTAACCTAGATTTTCAATAAGAGATTAAGAAATCTAAGGTCATTATGATTCAACCTCTCCTTCCTATAAACTTTCAGAAAACCCCTAACTCTTTCTTCTCAGGATCTTAGTCTCCAAGGGAGGGGATTCCAATAAAATTAGAAAAGAAAAAAGGCATATATTATTTGGCATTTGATATTCTTAAACCCTACTGTTCTTATTACAGTAGATCTGGCATCATATGGTAATGAGGTTTTATTTTAAACGAAAAACCTCAAGACTAAGTAGAAAAATATGGACACAAAATTATTTATTTGATTTCAGGTCTATGAAAATATGTATGAGATTGCCAGTAGTTATATATGGGGGTTAGCGTCACCTGGAACTTTTTAAAACTTTTTTTCGTTTTTCAAACTTTGTACAATGAGCATGTATATTATTTATGAGCAGTGCAATTACGTGATATTTTAAAACATTGTGGAAACTTTTTTTGCTATAGACTGAAACTCAAAATTCTACTTCTATAACTAAAATCTTCAGTCTCTAAATTTCTGAAAATACATTATTAATATATAATATCATAATATATTCTAATAAGAAAGCACATCAGACACTGTCTGCTTCAAGGCTGTGCTTGATGAGTCTTTGAACTCATAGCTTGTTACGGACAGTAGAGAAGAGAACAGCTGTGTTCTCAGCAGTTGTGTTTTTCCAAAGACCATGCCTCAAGGCAATGCAGGGGCACCTTTTAACTCATGAACAAATGTATTTGTTCATTAAACAACATCCAGACTCTGTAATCACAGCCCAGCAAAGAGCTTCATGACATATCTTTCCAACTATTTCATAGTCTAGTTTTCTAGGATATTCTCCTGAGAAAATCTTTAGGAAAAAAAGTGAATGATACATGGTTCATTCTATGTAGTAACTGAAGGTCTGTTTCTATAGCAACAATAACAGGCTAAATGTTAGAATTTGAAACATTCCATAGTTACTATTGCTCATGTTAACAACAAACTTTAGGGTAACTTCTGACCTTATAGTAGTGACTTTAAAAGAGTGAGTTGTTTTCAAGAATTTATTTTTTCTAAATCTGTGATAGTCAGGATATAAAGGAGAAATGTGTCTTCTGGCACCCCTTTTCCTGATCTGTTTCTCTACTTCAGACAAGTTTATTATTGTATTTCTGCTCATATTCTCCCAAATTGTAAATATAAAACTTTGAAACGATATAATTATGATATGTAATCAGGGCCAATCAATGCCCTTAAGTCAAAATGCATAGCATGATGAGATACTTGATATTGCATAGTGTCTTAAAAAAATTATAACATCTGTTATTTCATTTAAGCCTCCCAATAATCCCTCCAAGTACATAAGACAGGTATTATAGTCACTCAATAGATGGGTATATAAGTTATGGTTGAGTGTCTTCCCTAAGATGTATTAAAAGCAGAGGCAGTTTTAGAATCCATGTTTTCTGCCTCTAAACTCTATACTGCCTCCAGTTTGTTTTCTTGATACTGTATTCATTATTATGGTCTAGGAAGTTGATGAATCTTAAATGCAATTCACAGTTTCACATCATGTGTTCACAGTTCCAAAATCATATTTGTCTAAACCTCAAAGAAATACAGAAGTATAGTTAATATGATTAAAGCTAAATATCTCAGGCACTGGGCCAGTTGCTACCATTGCTTCTACATTCGGTCTACAAAACAAACAAACTAAAATACCTGTAAATATTACATTAACGTTTTCTTCAACATAGCTGTATTATTAAAAATCTAGTGGCATAATTATAAGAGAACTGTCATACTCAGCAGCAAATTTTCTACATTATTTAACACATCTTCGATGAGCAGGTCAGAGGGTCGTATGCATATGGTATAAGTGCAAAAATATTCCTTTTTATAAAAATTAAACAAGAAAACCCAAGACTTGATCATTTTCAAAATTAATCCAACTTGGTTAATTTGAGCAGCATGGCAAAAAGAGATTTGATTAAGCCCTTTTTATTTTTAATTTCAACTCTTATAGTAGTACATCCTTCTAAAATGCGTAAGTCTTCTGTTCAGGTTTTTAGTCAATGATCTAATCTGTCATTTTCATCTATGGAAGAATTCCAGGGGATACCAAAGAACTTACTAATCTATATCCATAGGATAGAAAAGGACCTTTGGAATGGTGCAGTCTAGTTTGTTCTTAATGTGTTGTACTTAATCTAACATGAGCTTGTTGTAAGGTTATTTTATGTTCTCGCCTTGACATTTCCAAATTAGGCACCTTTAGCATTTACATTACTCCTTTTGTTTCCCTGAGCTTTGTTGTAGTACACTGAAATATTGTAATACGTGATGACCTAAAATAGTTGCCGTAGCTTCCCAAAGTGCCAGACAGAAATAGCTGAAGCCCTGACATCTTGATTGTTTCATTAAACAAAAATTCAAAGTAATGGCAGTTGCCAAAGAACATAAAATATTATTATAATATTGAAATTTTTTTTAAGTTTTTAAGACTTTTTTTTTTTTTGGGGGGGACGAAGTCTCGCTCTTGTCCCCCAGGCTGGAGTGCGATGGCACAATCTTGGCTCACTGCAACTTCTGCCTCACGGGTTCAAGCGATTCTCCTGCCTTGCCCACAACCCCCCGAGTAGCTGGGATTACAGGTGCCTGCCATCATGCCCGGCTAATTTAGTAGAGACAGGGTTTCACCATGTTGGCCAGGCTGGTCTAGAACTCCTGACCTCAGGTGATCCACCTGCCTCGGCTTCCCAAAGTGCTAGGATTACAGGTGTGAGCCACCATGCCCGGCCTTTAAGACTTTTTGATAACCATATCTCATAT
The DNA here is from genome assembly GCF_002776525.5 of Piliocolobus tephrosceles. Taxonomy (NCBI): domain Eukaryota; kingdom Metazoa; phylum Chordata; class Mammalia; order Primates; family Cercopithecidae; genus Piliocolobus; species Piliocolobus tephrosceles. The sequence continues at coordinate 39,468,372 of NC_045445.1, read as the reverse complement.
TGTGTAGGTAAATAAGAACCCTGAAAATCATCTGCCTGCAATCATCAAGTTTTGTCTGTAGCTTCCTAATGCATATAGAAAAAAAAAAGCCACAATAAATAAAATTGACTAATCTAGCAAAATGCCTAAGCAAATAGGCTCCCTCTCCAACATTCAGAATTATCCTTAATCTTGTGATGTAATTACCTCAATTATCCATAGCCATTATTCCATGCTGAAAACAGAAATGTGTTCCACTTCAGCTTTCTGAGGTAAAAAAAGGACTAACTTTTGAAGAGGAAAAGAAAACAATCATTTGGGCTGCAAAGTGTTTCCATTTTTAAGCACATTAAAAAATCCGTTTGGAAAGGAAGAATTCATTGTAATCTGCAAGAGTAACACATTTTGAATTGTAATATACATTTTTTATTTCATACGAATTTATTAATTATTGACAGAAGTACTCATGAGAGTTTTTAAGTTGGAATGTGGGAAATCATGTGTCAAAAAAAGGGCCCACATAATTTGTTATGATTGCCCTGTGATACTCTTTTGATTTTGTGCTTTTTGCGTTTAGATCAGAATGAATATGCTCTGCACAATTTGTTAAATCTTTAGAAAACCATCAAAAGACCACTCTGGAATTATTTGCATTGAGCCAAAAACTATTCGGATAACAGGTGGCCTGAGTGGGTGTGTGTGAAATTCAAGGGATAGAAGGAAAGCAAGATTTACTTACTTGAAATCTTCCTTCAGTTCAGTGATGGGACTCCTTAATTGAATTCAAATCCTGAGCAATTGTATTTGACTTCCTCTCTGTATTAATAAGGGCATAGAGGCATAAAGGTGTCTAACATGTTCAAGAAACATAATATGATTTGTGTTAGATGTGTTGGCATATGTTCTTGTTGTGTACTTGCAGGGCCCGTGTTGAAGGGGGAAATGAGAAGTAGGTTGTGGAAATTTTGTTTAAGTTCTAAAGAGTTTGAGTTTTACTGTGTGGTCAATGTAGATTTCCCGAGCTGATGGACAACATGATTTTATCTCATATGGGAAATAAACTATGGTGGCAATCTTGAGAAGAACTGAAATGGGTAAGACTCTGGAAGCAAGGAAAAATATGGCAAGACTATTGGAATAATCTAAATGAAAGTTGATGATGGCCTAGATAAAAGGAGGAGACAGATTCAGAGACAGTTTGATGATTCAACTCTTAAATAATCTGGAAAAACTATATCTCAATGAAATATTAGTTGTTTTTTTCTTCTTTTTAGAGGACAAACTTCAGTTAACTACAAGAAAATGTTCAACCCTATAAAATGATGAAGCACTTACTGGAATTTTAACCATGGTACGATGAAACAGTGTACTAGACAAAAATAAAAATGCTATTTTTTTTGTCAGCAGTTTCTTAATGACAAAATAAGGCCTTATATTTTGAAACACCATAAGACTTGATAATTTTCAAAATTAAAAAGCTCAGAAGGTAATTCCTCATTAATAATAGATCACGCTGGCCTTTATGGTATGTAAACAATCTTGAATATTGCCAATAAAGGAGAAAAGTATGATAATTACAAACAGACTAAGCTTCTTGCAATTGTTTTCTGCCTACTCAAATAGAGCATAAGAGAGCTCAGTCCCGTGTACTCAAGGTTAGGAAAAAAGGAAATATTACTATGTCCCTTTTTAATGTCACCACTTTTCCCTTCTATGGCTTACCAGATCATCAAAATGATCCTCTAATGCCATGGCTAAAAGAATAGATGTCCTAAAGCACTCTTTTTTTCTATTTTCTTGAGCTTTTATGATAGATAAGATCATTCAGTACTGCTTTGAAACGACCTTTTATAATATAAAATTACTTTTGAATCAGAAGTTCTGGCCATTCTTCTCTCCTCTTCCCTGTGCTTTGAATTATTTTTGGACCCCAGCATAAATCAAGGTAAATAGATCCTGCATGAATAAAGTATGGACAGAATGATTCTTTCTCTGCACATGTAGTAAATACTAAACGTTGATCAGACAGTTATGTGCATGAGAAAATATCTTGAGACTGTGTATTTGGTGTTTCTTTCTCCCTCTCTCTCTGACACACACACACACACACACAGACACACACACAAACACACACACACACACGTTTAGAAAGATTGATGTGAAACAGACCTAAGTTAAAAAGATCAAACTAACTCCCTTCAAATCCTGTCAACCTTCTCACCTATATTCTTACTTCCCTGTTCCTAATTGAAATTGGAAAAAAAGTAATAGGCAAAACTACACAGTGCTGGTGTTGATTTGGCAGTGAGGGTGGGGATAAGAAAGAAAACTAAGCTCTAGTGATACAGTGGCAGATTGGAGATTAGTAGGCAGACCATTCTGGGGAATGAATAGAGCCTCATGAATAATTATTTAATAGGAAAGATAGCATTTACATTGCTCTTCTCTACCTGTTTCACATTCTGGTAATCATAATCTTGTGAGGCTCAAATGAGATAATGAATGTGAAAGTGCTTTGTAAAGTATCATAGATTTTAAGGACATTATACACTTAGGTCTAGGTAACAACGTTTCAAAAGATATAGGAGTTTTCATCTCCCACCCCCTCATTCAGTTTCTCATGGATCGCTTTGAAACTGTTAGTCTTAAGACATTCTATTTTTATTATGTAACTACATAGTTAGAAAAGGTATGAATTTCACTAATAAAATATTCTTGCTGCCCAGTAATCAGACAATTAACAGGATTCATGTTCCCCCACAAACAAGACATCCTCCTGGGCTTCCTCAAGAGTTTCCTAAAGAAAAATGTTAAAAATAAATAAAGTAAAAATACAAAGCAGAAAAGTAAAATGTTGGAAACACAAACCTACTAAGCCACACCTTGAAAACACAGCTAGATTTTTAGCTTCTAAGAATTTAAGAGTCTAAGAGATGATTGTGTGAACAATTATGAATTAAGCCCCTCCTGTGGCCAGGGGCCTGATTATTTTCCTATTTTTTTATTCCATACTTAATAGGCAGTTGTTATGTACTTTACTTTTTCTACACGCAATGCTAGCTTATCCTTGGTAGTCTTAAAGAATCTTAGTATCACAGATTTTTTTTTTAAATTTATTTATTATTATTATTAGAGACAGTCTTGCTCTGCTGTCCAGGCTTGAGTGCAATAGCATGATTTCGGCTCACTGCAACCTCCACCTCCCAGGTTCAAGTGATTCTCTCGCCTCAGCCTCCTAAGTAGCTGGGATCACAGGCACGCTCCACCATGCCTGGCTAATTTTTGTATTTTTAGTAGAGACGGGGTTTCACCATGTTGGCCAGGCTGGTCTTGAACTCCTGGACTCAAGTGATCTACCCATCTCAGCCTCCCAAAGTGCTGGGATTACAGGCGTGAACCACTGCACCTGGCCCAGTGTCACAGATTTTTAAAAGTGAAGATGACCTTGGAGATAATCCAGTGAGAAAATCACACTCAACTAGAATGTAAGCTCCATGAAATAAGCCATTTTATACTCATAACTGTATTCCTAAACCTAATAGCTTGCAATAATACATAAGAGATGTAAATAGAAGAGGAAATTACATGCTAAAAATATAGTCTTGCCCAGGTTCACAAACATAGAATCTAGGTCTTCACTTCTAACTCACTGCTTTTCTCATCATGCCACACTGAGCCTCCTGAAGGATATGATGTCATCTCCGAATCAGTAAAATTTAAGTTCTAGAACAATGTTTTCTTGGTTACAAATGTGTAACTCATACTAAAATCATAACTTTTGAATTGGATTATACTGATTTATATCTGCATATTACAAACTATATCTACTTCACTTGATTTCACTATTGGGCAGTTTTTGTTACAATTTGTTTACTTAAATTTGGAACCATAGAGAAAATAAACAGAATTAGATGACCAAAATAACAGAAAGGAAATTGTTTCATCTTTGAATGGACAGTAGTTAATTACCGGGTCCTAAAGCCACTTCTAATACCCATGAAGTTTCTTAATTATCTTGCCAAGAATGAAAAATAAATGAAATTATGCAAGACATTAGTTGGTAGGTTAAATTCTGTGGCGATTAAAAGCAATTTATTAAGTGAGTAATGTATACCATAGAGAAGGAAAAATTTAGCCTCTAAACTCTTAGGGTGTTTTTCCAGTTGAACCTGCGAATTAAATTGACATAAAACAGAACAACAGGAGAAAAGCATACAAGTACATTTAATATAAACTACATAGCACAGGAGACTTAAGAAAATGAAGACCCAATGACATCGTTAGAGTTGAACACCTATATGCTGAATTGGACAAAAAATAATAAATTGTGAAAATGTGACAAGGCAAAAGGTCTAGGGCTATGGGATTTGTTTGGGTGGAGATGTGGGCAGGAAATAAGGGTTAGTCTGACATAGTGTGTTTGTACAGATTTTTCTTGGTCTCACCTCATCCTTGATGGTAAGAATGAAACTTTCCTTCTGGTATAAGGAAGCCATCTTTCACATGGGAAGTTCATCTCTTGTTTCTAAGAAGCAGAATGAAGTTTGGATGATCTTGTATCTGCTTTTTTTCAAGCGTCTGACTCAAAATCGTCAATATGCCAGAATGGCATATTTTGGGGTGGCATATTCTTAACTCCTTCAAAACAAAAAGGCTTCTGTAGAGACTTTATTTAAAGCAACAATTAATGTTATTTTTTTAAAAATTATATGTCCCTTTATCCTATTTGTTTCAAAATTTTGCTACTTCAAACCTAACACTTCTCACAGAAAAAGCCTGTCATTGCCTTCTAGGTATAAAATACTGCCATGCAGAACATGGTGCACATATTAGACATTTAAGTAATTTAGATGCTGGAAGGGAATGTAACGTATTATACTTGTTAACATTGTTGACAGCAACATGGAAAGCTCATCTTGTCTGATGACCAGCCTTACGCTTCATCTAGAATCCTATTTCAATACTTAATACATTTCAGCATCTTCCTTTCTTATATCAAAGTTAAATATATTGTACCAAAATTTTATCCTCTCCCATATTCCATTCCCTTAGTGGAAATTGAGAACAGTTGGTTATTTTATTTTGGGTAAGATTACTATTTACACTTAGATAGCATTATTAAATCACCTCCCTTGATCTTTGCTAGGCTTAATAATTATTATAATTAACATCTTTCGAGTTCCTACTAGGAATTATGTACTTTTACTTGCTGGATTTCATATGTTTCCCACAACTCTTTGAAATAGATGTTACCTCTATTTTAAAGATGAACAAATTGATGCTTCAAGAGAACGACTTATCCTAAATCAACTAGTGGCAGAGCAAGCTTTAGCACTGAGTAACACTGCAAGAAACAAAAGGATAAAAGGACTCAAGTTACAATTTGCAGTTGGATTTTTTAACCTCTATCTCCAAAGAGATGAAGTAATCTTCCTCCTTCAATAATGTTTTCTCTGGTTTGCCTTTTGTCTCTCAGATTAATGTGAAAAATACTCTTTTTCAAAATGCCAGCTATTTTGGTAATCTAATCTCAAGATTACCAAATCTTGGTAGTCAGTCTTCCGCTTTCTACAGTGTGAACTTATGCTGAAAAGGACTAACTTTAGTGTTTTTGTAATGTGTTAGGAAATATATTAGAGTTTTCTATTGTCAAAACATGTTCCTCTTTGCCTGTGTGCTTTCTAATAACTACGTTCCCCTTTCCGTAAACATGAGGCTTCAAATACACAGTCGTATGGTCAGCAATATCACAAAGGAAGAAACAAATAAAATGCATTCAATAAAAATGAGATAAGGGAACACATGGATTCCTTATTTTAATTTTTAGGAGGATATTTTTCATCTTGACTAGCTGAACAATTTTAACCTGAGACTTATTTTTAAATAAGTTTTGCCACCTATAAAATTCAATTATTTAAAATGTATACATGCCATTAAGATATAATTACCTTGTATTCAGAGAAAAGGATTTAAACATTAGGATATCTATTTAATAGGCTAGCAATTTTCTTTTTTAATAAATGGAACAAGAAAGGAATACCTAGAACCACAAAGAAGCATATTTAAAGCATTCGTGGAAGAAAGATAAATGCATTTCTTTAAAATGCTACAATTGAGATTAAATTGGTGATTAAAATTTGCCATCTTCTGCCAACAATAACTTTTTATATATATTTTAAAATGAGTAATACTATTTTAAGTAGAAACTGAATCTTCTGAAACTGGACTACTTATTATCTATAATTGGTGGGCGGCGACACATTAAAATTCAAATTTCTACATATTTCCATATGTAAATATGCTTTTTATATTGTTTAATATGCCGCTCTTTTTAGGATTTCAAAGTTCAGAAAAATAAGGTTGCCTTGGAAATACAATTTATTTTTCTTTCTCTTTAAAAGTCTATTTCATGAGCTTTCTGCTACTTAAGTTTTACAGTAAGGGGTCCTAACATTCTTCATCGAAATAAATCTTGTTTCTTTTGTTTACCCAGGAAAAGAGAAATAAATATCTGTGGTTCATTTAGAGATAAGGTCTGTCTCTTGCTCACCCTCTGCCTTTCCCTCCCTCCATTCCCAATACCTTTTCTTGGTGATTCTGAAACTCTGTAAAATACTGGTGTATAATAGGCTTCATCTTACATTTCTCTTTAGGCTTTTCTTTTAAGAAGTGGAACAGTGTAATGCACATAACTACTTGAAAAGGAGCAATTTGCCTTTGTTCACTTCATTTGAAGATATCCATCAATTTAACATTATTCAACTGTACCTAGAAGATTCCCTTTCTGCCAAATTGGAAAATAGGTACCCATATTGATAATACCAGGCAAGCATATCTTACTGATCAGATGCCAAAATATGAGGTTGTAATTATGATGATAATATGATCAGACCAACCATGATGGAGATGACAACTCTGTATCACTCTTGGAAGCCTAATGAAACACTTAAGCTTTGGAAACATAGACTGTTTTTAACTATTTTTAATCCATCGGTGGTTGTTACATACCCAAAAGACAAATGATCACTCTTTGAGGTTCTTTACAACACTTGTTGAAAAATAAAAGATGAATATAATAGACCGAGGATAAACATAACTTATCCTGAAACTGCTATTCATGTATGGTATTATATCATCTAGTCATACAAAACAAACACATTCACACACAGATGTACCTGAATGCCATATTTAGACTTTTAAATCTTTTTTTTACTTGCCTTCTCTATCCCTAGTCAATGTAAGCTGAAGTTTCATCCTGGTATCAGGAGAGAGGGATAAAGTGACTCATCATCCATCAAAGTTATGTATTGGTAAAGAAGAACAAGCCGGCCAGGCACAGTGACTCACACCTGTAATCCCAGCATTTTGGGAGGCCAAGGCGGGTGGATCACTTGAGCTCAGGAGTTTGGGACCAGCCTGGCCAACATGGTGAAACCCTGTCTCTACTAAAAACACAAAAATTAGCTGGGTGTGGTGGCCTGTGATCCCAGCTACTCGCGACCTCACCTACTCAGGAGGCTTAGGCACGAGAATTGCTTGAACCCGGGAGGCAGAGGTTGCAGTGAGCCGAGATGGTGCCACTGCACTCCAGCCGGGTGACAGAGTGAGACTCCATCTCAAAAAAGCAAAAACAAAACAAAAAAAGAAGAACAATCGTTTAGGAATTTCAGACAATATGACCTAGTAAAAGAATGACTCTCTGTTCAAATTGCTTGACTTCTGAGAATTATCTTTTTTTACACTTAAAAATTTGTTTTTTGAGAATTATCTTTTGAAATAAAATTATTCTCTGTACAAGTTCATACAATTACTAAGGTACATATCTTTCCCTGAAAAAGAAGATGACCCTTGCCAGCAGCGAAAATATATTTAATTAATATGAATTCTATTTTAATAACATAAGCAAACAACTTTATATTGAGGGCCCTTTGAGATAAACTGTATCAATAGATTTCACAAGCTACTCAGTTGTTATTGTGTATTAATTTAGTATTTTTATATTTTTTCATCAGTTTTATCTTAGAACTTCCCTGAAGTATCCTATTATGTTTTCTATCATGTTTGTTTGCTTGTCACATTTTGTAAAATAGTTACCGAACCGAGACTAAAGATTTCAATAGAAATTATTAACTAATCTCAAGTAAAGATATTGCTCTAAGAACTTTTGGCCAAAAGTTTAACGTAGCTGGACAAAAGTCTAAAGCTTATACTTACTTTAAAAGAGGCATTGCCTATCCTGAAATTAAATGTTCTTCATAAAGTAAAGGTATGCTTTGGAATGTGCTTTATTTTCTTCTTAGAAGCCAGGTATGTAATAACAAAATACCTCTCTTATTTCACAGCCTTAGGTTTTTTTAAGTTACTTTTATTTAGTTGTTACCCTGATTCTCTTGGGTATTTCTTGAAAGGGGAAGATATTTTTCTAAGGAAAATAGGCAGATAATTTCTACTTTTAAGAGACTCTTTAAAAACACTCTAAGAATAAGTGCAAATGCTTTTTTGGCATATAAAGTATTGCAGCTTTTTTTGCAAAAATACCAAATCTAAGAAAATGAGAATGGTAGTGGAAGGATTGTATTTCTCCTCATTATAGTACATTAAAAGTAGGTCTTTACAGGAAAAGGACTAAAACATACTTAAAAAATAACCATGATATAAATGGCTGACTATTTTAAAATTTAATTTATAATAGCTTTTTTAATCAAAAATCTCTGCCATAAAAACTTTTTTTCTTGAAGTCTAGACAGGTAAGAAGTTTATATAAATACATCAATAGATTGGAAGACTAAAATCTTTCAATTAATAATGAGATGTAGTTTGATTTACTGAAAGGGAAACAAGAACAGTAATAGAATTTGTATACTGCAGGCATGACATTTTAGTGACCTTCAAATTTGATGGATATTTATTTTCTAAAGGTTATCATCATCTTTAAAAATATTTTATTAATTTATAACATTTATACCATAAATACCATTAATTTATATCATTAATAAATTCCACTATAATGTATTAGTGAATCAGTTAACAGCAGCTGTAAGATTGATTAATATTTAGACTTTTATTAATAGTTTCTAAATGTCCCAGACTAATTAAATCTTCTCATTCCACAAGAACAATGCTTAATTATCTTGACTACACAGCTTATAAGCAAGATATTAATAGAATATTCTTGTTTCACACCTTCAGTGGTATGGAGCATTTGCACTTATTCTTAGAGTGTTTTTAAAGAGTCTCTTAAAAGTAGAAATTATCTGCCTATTTTCCTTAGAAAAATATCTTCCCCTTTCAAGAAATACCCAAGAGAATCAGGGGAACAACTAAATAAAAGTAACTTAAAAAAACCTAAGGCTTCAGTTTATGTCAGTAAAACTATCTCTTTTCATTGGACCGATTAGATGACTTCTGAATTCATTAGTGAAGTGCTAACCTCCTACTGGAATTGGCACAGTGTGTTTTATTACTGTGTATGTTTACATGTGTTGATACACCTTTCAGAAAGTTGAATCTTTGCCTAACATATATAAACCTGAAATTAGACGGTAACCTGCCACCAGGGGGACTGTCAATCTCTGGATTGCCTAAGTGTCAGATGTCTGCCAGGTGCCATACGTTTATCTAAAGTAGGTTATAGCAGTGGATTATCATAGAGTCATAGCAGTGGATTATCATAGAGTCACAGCACTTTAGAACAAAAATGAGTCTAATTCAATTGTTTTATTTAGCAGAGGCAAAAATGAGGATCGGATTAACTATTTCTACCTAGCCAGTACTTTATCCATGTTAAAAGTGTTATTACTCAAATTAGCTGATGTGCACAGGTAGTGGTAGTGATTTTGCTACCTGATATTATAATAGAAAATGATTATATTCAGTATCCCCTGTTTTAGTGAAGCTTTCATCATTAAGGAAATTGGCCTGATCATCTTATGATCATAATTACAACCTCATTCTCTGAAGGGCAGCTGATATAGAACAAAGCCTTTTCAAAGCAACAATATAAATTGAGATCATTTTGGTAACTTTCATGACAGCCCTTCTCTATTAGCATTCACCACTTTCAATATTTTATTGTTCCCAGACATGATTAAAATGAATCTTTTATAAAAATAACTTTGTTATCTAAAACTGTTTACCAGATTATAATGTGAAAATTCTTCAGCTGAAGGAATAATTTTTAGTTACCCCACTTCATAGCATGTTCCAGAAATAATTCCCCACTGGGTCAACATCCCCCAGAGCTCTTCTTCATGGACAAATAGAGAAACAAAGAATGTAAGCAATTTTACGTAACTGAGCACATACCCATTTTGGAACTATTATTCCCCCTATCAGATAGTACTATTAGTTTTGCTTTTAGTGGTAACTTTGATAGTTTATTGCTAGAATTATTCATCTTTAGTTGAGGCTGAAGGTCCGATGTTAGAATGTTTTAGAAACTTATTTCTGAGAGGCCCTCAGGTCTATCAAGGTGGGCAAGGTTGCTATTTTTAATTAAAATAAAATGTTATGAATCATTTAAAAATGTAAACTCTTTAAACTGTCTAAAATTTAAAATCTTTCATTTAATTTAGAAAGTAGGCAAGGCTAGAAAGGAAAGGAAATTTTACCCATATTACTTCCACACAGTATATTTATATATTTTATTTTTAAAAAATTTAAAAATAACATTTTAAAAGAGATTACAAAAGACTTATGGCACACATCAATGGACATAACTGTAAAATAAATTTTATAACTTTTATGCAATTTTAATTTACATATCCGCACCTTAAATAAAAATAGCAATGCTTTTATAATGTTTCAGATAAGAACAAAATAAATAATATAAAAACTCATGAATTTCAATTTGTTTTTATTTTGAAAGAAGAGTGAGAAAAATTTTAAATTATTTTAATATTCGATGTAGCTTCTGTAACTGATGCTTTTCTTAGGTTAAATAAAATTTGTGTGTAAAGTCAATGATGGGAACATCATTTTGAAAATTATAGTAATATTTGAGTTCATGACACTGACTTAATTACACTGATGTTTAGAAGATATTTTATAAATTTGAAAGATTATTCCTGTCATTTACCCCAGCTATATTTTCTTCCTATAAGGGTTTAAAACTGCTTTGGAAAATACTATGCAGAACAGTTACTTAGCATGTGTAGCAAGATACAAAGTGGGAAATACAGATGAAAAACAAGTTTACACTGTTTAGAAAACAATTTAGAATAGTGCTGGTTCATAGACACAATTATATTTGTACTTTCACAATACATCATGTGTATTATGCATTACTTAATATTGTATTTGTGTTTTACACATTTTATGTACTTTCATTGATTTGAGAATTTGAAAGTCTTTCAACATCATTTCAAGGTATCCTATACTCCATCATTTACTAGTACATTGCTTACAAAATGTCACTTGTGTCATATCTATTCTTTAAAAATATTTGTAATTCTTTTATCAAAGAATGGGTAAATGCCTAAAATTTGTTTCTATTTCATTATGAATTGTGTATTGTTATTAAGATTAAGATTAACTGAGACCAGTTAATATGATCTGTAGAGTTTACAAGTATAATTTCTGAATAATGTAAGTTTTAAAAGTATTATTGTTTTTTAATCAAATAAATAATGAGGGTAATTTATATATAAATGTAAAGTGCAGTTGAGACTCTTAACCAATGGTCTCTTAATACACAATTCATTTTATCTGCCTTCTTTTATAAACATCAGCTCCATTCTTGGACAACTTTTAATGTCTCAAGCTTTTTCCTTTTGTACTATGCTCCTGATCTTCATTACAGTTTTCTGTAGAATAGTTATAAATGTTAAAAAGGTCATAAATGTTGAAGCTTTCCTTAGGTAGGTAATATTTGTTATCCAAAGTCTCAGAGGAATTTCCATTTGCTTCATAAAGTACGACACTTTTTTAAAGACAAAAAACAAACCTGGAACTGACATTCACGGCCGGGTGTAATGGCTCACGCCTGTAATCCTAGCACTTTGGGAGACTGAGGCAGGTGGATCCCCTAAGGTCAGGAGTTCGAGAGCAGCCTGGCCAACATGGAAAAACCCCATCTCTACTAAAAATGCAAAAATTAGCCAGGTGTGGTGGCACATGCCTGTAATCCCAGCTACTAGGGAGGCTGAGGCAGTAGAATCACTTGAACCCGGGAGGCAGAGTTTGCAGTGAGCTGAGATCATGCCACTGCACTCCAGCCTGTGCGACAGAGCGAGACTCCATCTCAAAAAAAAAAAAAAAAAAAAGAAAAAAAGAAAAGAAAAGAAAAAGAAAAAGAAAGAAAAAGAAAAAAAAAAAAGAAATTCACGTGCATCTGGGAAAAGTGCTACTCCAATGCTGTGGCAATTGGCCTACAGCACACACCACTATGTAGAAAAATGAATTTCTACTAATGATAAACATACATAAGTTACCATGACATAATTAAAAAATCCTCTTATAATTTAAAAGTCAGGTTTAATAAGTAGTTCACGTGGTTCAGCTGAATTATACATATAGTACTTTTGCTACCTGGGATTAGAAAACTATTTTATCATTCATTTCTTAATGGTTGATAAGGTGAATTCTAATTTTAGCAGATTTTTATTCCTAGTCATAGAAATGTAGATGCGAATTGAGTCTGTACATCTACTTACATTTTCTTATTATCAACAGGTAAGTAAATAGGCATTTTGTTTAACAAATCAGACTGAACAGAGTTAGTATTATTTGGCTGGCCAGGGCCTAGAATTAAAGACAAAACTGAGAAAATTTGCATAGCTGTGGTGTTCCAGTCCAACATTTCTTTTATTATTATTATTTCAATATTTTCTGGAGTACAGGTGGTTTTTGGTTACATGGATGAGCTCTTTACTGATGATTTCTGAGATTTTGATGCACCCATCACCCGAGCAGTCACAGTGTATGTTGCACCAAATGTGTAGTCTTTTATTCCTCATGCGCCTCTAACCCTTCCCCTCGAGTCCCCAGAGTCCATTATATCATTCTTATGCCTTTTGCATCCTCATATCTTAGTTCTCACTTATAAGTGAGAACATACAATGTTTGGTTTTCCATTCCTGAGTTACTTCACTTAGAATAATGGTCTCCAACTTCATCTAGGTTGCTGCGGATGCCATTATTTCATTCCTTTTTATGGCTGAGTAGTATTCCATGGTGTATACATATATCACATTTTCTTTATCCACTCATTGCTTGATGGGCATTTAGGCTGCTTCCATATTTTTGCAATTGCAAATTGTGCTGCTATAAACATGTGTGTGCAACTGTCTTATTCATATAATGACTTACTTTCCTCTGCATAGATACCCAGTGGTGGAATTGCTGGATCAAATAGCAGTTCTACTTTTAGTTCTTTAAGGAATCTCCACACTGTTTTCCATAGTAGTTGCACTAGTTTACATTTCCACTGGCAATGTAAAGGTGTTCTCTTTTCACCACATCCACACCAACATCTATTATTTTTTGATGTTTTAACTCTGATCATTCTTACAGGAGTAAGATGGTATCGCATTGTGGTTTTGATTTGCATTTCCCTGATAATTAGTGATGTTAAGCATTTTCTTTTCATGTGCCAGACAACCATTTCTGTGTGACTTCAAAGACAGCATCACTTCCTCCAAATGAAAGTGAGCATAGGATTTGTAATAATGAAATGACTCATTATAACCAATCAATGTAACGATGGTAAACTATAAACTAATATTTATTATAATTTTAATACAACATTTAATCTTTCTAAGTCGGTAGCTTAATAGTTAAATTAGAACTATAATGTGGTAGATTAAGTTTGGTTTGTGATGCAGTAATTTTTTAAGTGAAATTAAGTTTGCAATTATTGCTAGGATCATTGTCATGTGTGAGATAGTTCATATCTCATTTTTTTAAAGTCAGTATTTATAAAAGGTATCAATTTTATAGCTCTGGATACACACTTCATTTTTTCAATTCAAATAATAGGAACAGCAATGCTGAAACTTTCAGCACAATCGCCAACTAAAGCATCTGTCGCGTCTATCACTAGTTTGAAAAGTCTGTTTCCTGAGTGAGGAATTATTTTGGTCAACACATCTGAGCAGAACCCCATAAAGGCAGCCTTTATCCTCAGAGCAATAACGATGACAGTGACAGTTCTTGACTTTTGGGAGATGCAGATGTATATCTGGTTAAGAACTTCCAACTTGCAACCCAGCCATTTCCTCCTCTCCAAGTAGGGGGCAAGAATTAAATATGCTAACATGCGAAAGTTCTTCCTAGCACAGTACCTGTCATTTAATACATGATAGTTTTCCTTTTATTGTTTCTTTTCTTCTCCAGAATACTTTTGAAAAGAAACTAAAACTAACGCTACATTATTTTGATATTTGACTGTTTTCCATCTGCCTCCATACCCTTCAAGATGTTTCTTTTTCAGTATCATTTTCTTCTCTCATTTTTCATTCAAATCTAACAATAAAATTGTATATAGAAAATATAATACAATAAAGAAATTTTAACTGAAAGCCTGCATTTAAGGAAGTAACTCACAAAAAAATAGATGAACCATAGAGGATTCCTTTATACCATAACAAGTAAATTAGTAACTAAATAGAAAATCATTGATTCTGGGATAATAGAGCAGGTGCTCTCCTTTATATTAGTTGGGAATCAGCTTGAGATGAATGTTAAAAAAATAAAACTCAATACGGATTAAAAACAATAAGCATGCAATGTTTTACTTGATTCATTCTCCCTAATGAAAACATGAATACTTAAACAGAATACTAGAAAAAATTTGAGAATGATTTCATACATTTATCATGTCATGGAAAACATATGGCTTGTACCCTAGGTTGATCCCTTTTTTGACACCACATTGCATCCTATTTATGGATGAGAAAGAGTTGGGTCATTAAACAGTTATTCCTTCCATGGGTATCAATATTTTTTTTATTATTATACTTTAAGTTCTAGGGTACATGTGCATAGCGTGCAGGTTTGTTACATATGTATACTTGTGCCATGTTGGTGTGCTGCACCCATCAACACGTCAGCACCCATCAATTCATCATTTATATCAGGTATAACTCCCAATGCAATCCCTCCCACCTCCCCCCTCCCCATGATAGGCCCCGGTGTGTGATGTTCCCCTTCCCGAGTCCAAGTGATCTCATTGTTCAGTTCCCACCTATGAGTGAGAACATGTGGTGTTTGGTTTTCTGCTCTTGTGATAGTTTGCTAAGAATGATGGTTTCCAGCTGCATCCATGTCCCTACAAAGGACGCAAACTCATCCTTTTTTATGGCTGCGTAGTATTCCATGGCGTATATGTGCCACATTTTCTGAATCCAGTCTGTCACAGATGGACATTTGGGTTGATTCCAAGTCTTTGCTATTGTGAATAGTGCCGCAATAAACATACGTGTGCATGTGTCTTTATAGCAGCATGATTTATAATCCTTTGGGTATATACCCAGTAGTGGGATGGCTGGGTCATATGGTACATCTAGTTCTAGATCCTTGAGGAATCGCCATACTGTTTTCCATAATGGTTGAACTAGTTTACAATCCCACCAAGAGTGTAAAAGTGTTCCTATTTCTCCACATCCTCTCCAGCACCTGTTGTTTCCTGACTTTTGAATGATTGCCATTCTAACTGGTGTGAGATGGTATCTCATTGTGGTTTTGATTTGCATTTCTCTGATGGAGAGTGATGATGAGCATTTTTTCATGTGTCTGTTGGCTGTATGAATGTCTTCTTTTGAGAAATGTCTGTTCATATCCTTTGCCCACTTTTTGATGGGGTTGTTTGTTTTTTTCTTGTAAATTTGTTTGAGTTCTTTGTAGATTCTGGATCTTAGCCCTTTGTCAGATGAGTAGATTGCAAAAATTTTCTCCCATTCTTAGGTTGCCTGTTCACTCTAATGGTAGTTTCTTTTGCTGTGCAGAAGCTCTTTAGTTTAATTAGATCCCATTTGTCGATTTTGGCTTTTGCTGCCGTTGCTTTTGGTGTTTTAGACATGAAGTCCTTGCCCATGCCTATGTCCTGAATGGTACTACCTAGGTTTTCTTCTAGGGTTTTGATGGTATTAGGTCTAACATTTAAGTCTCTAATCCATCTTGAATTAATCTTCGTATAAGGAGTAAGGAAAGGATCCAGTTTCAGCTTTCTACTTATGGCTAGCCAATTTTCCCAGCACCATTTATTAAATAGGGAATCCTTTCCCCATTTCTTGTTTCTCTCAGGTTTGTCAGAGATCAGATGGCTGTAGATGTGTGCTATTATTTCTGAGGACTCTGTTCTGTTCCATTGGTCTATATCTCTGTTTTGGTACCAGTACCATGCTGTTTTGGTTACTGTAGCCTTGTAGTATAGTTTGAAGTCAGGTAGCGTGACGCCTCCAGCTTTGTCCTTTTGACTTAGGATTGTCTTGGCAATGTGGGCTCTTTTTTGGTTCCATATGAACTTTAAAGCCGTTTTTTCCAATTCGGTCAAGAAACTCATTGGTAGCTTGATGGGGATGGCATTGAATCTATAAATAACCTTGGACAGTATGGCCATTTTCACGATATTGATTCTTCCTATCCATGAGCATGCTATGTTCTTCCATTTGTTAGTGTCCTCTTTTATTTCACTGAGCAGTGGTTTGTAGTTCTCCTTGAAGAGGTCCTTTATATCCCTTGTAAGTTGGATTCCTAGGTATTTTATTCTCTCTGAAGCAATTGTGAATGGAAGTTCATTCATGATTTGGCTCTCTGTTTGTCTGTTACTGGTGTATAAGAATGCTTGTGATTTTTGCACATTTATTTTGCATCCTGAGACTTTGCTGAAGTTGCTTATCAGCTTAAAGAGATTTTGGGCTGAGACAATGGGGTTTTCTAAATATACAATCATGTCATTGACAAACAGGGACAATTTGACTTCTTCTTTTCCTAACTGAACACCCTTGATTTCTTTCTCTTGCCTGATTGCCCTAGCCAGAACTTCCAACACTATGTTGAATAGGAGTGGTGAGAGAGGGCATCCCTGTCTTGTGCCAGTTTTCAAAGGGAATTTTTCCAGTTTTTGCCCATTCAGGATGATATTAGCTGTGGGTTTGTCATAAATAGCTCTTATTATTTTGAGGTATGTTCCATCAATACCGAATTTATTGAGCGTTTTTAGCATGAAGGGCTGTTGAATTTTGTCAAAAGCCTTTTCTGCATCTATTGAGATAATCATGTGGTTCTTGTCTTTGGTTCTGTTTATATGCTGGATTATGTTTATTGATTTGCAAATGTTGAACCAGCCTTGCATCCCAGGGATGAAGCCCACTCGATCATGGTGGATAATCTTTTTGATGTCCTGCTGAATCCGGTTTGCCAGTATTTAATTGAGGATTTTTGCATCGATGTTCATCAGGGATATTGGTCTAAAATTTTCTTTTTTTGTTGTGTCTCTGCCAGGCTTTGGTATCAGGATGATGTTGGCCTCATAAAATGAGTTAGGGAGGATTCCTTCTTTTTCTATTGATTGGAATAGTTTCAGAAGGAATGGTACCAGCTCCTCCTTGTACCTCTGGTAGAATTCAGCTGTGAATCCATCTGGTCCTGGGCTTTTTTTGGTTGGTAGGCTATTAATTATTGCCTCAATTTCAGAGCCTGCTATTGGTCTATTCAGGAATTCAACTTCTTCCTGGTTTAGTCTTGGAAGAGTGTAAGTGTCCAGGAAATTATCCATTTCTTCTAGATTTTTTGTTGATTTGCGTAGAGGTGTTTATAGTATTCTCTGATGGTAGTTTGTATTTCTGTGGGGTCGGTGGTGATATCTCCTTTATCATTTTTTATTGCGTCTATTTGATTCCTCTCTCTTTTCTTCTTTATTAGTCTTGCTAGCGGTCTGTCAATTTTGTTGAACTTTTCAAAAAACCAACTCCTGGATTCATTGATTTTTTGGAGGGTTTTTTGTGTCTCTATCTCCTTCAGTTCTGCTCTGATCTTAGTTATTTCTTGCCTTCTGCTAGCTTTTGAATGTGTTTGCTCTTGCCTCTCTAGTTCTTTTAATTGTGATGTTAGAGTGTCAATTTTAGATCTTTCCAACTTTCTCTTGTGGGCATTTAGTGCTATAAATTTCCCTCTACACACTGCTTTAAATGAGTCCCAGAGATTCTGGTATGTTGTATGTTTGTTCTCATTGGTTTCAAAGAACATCTTTATTTCTGCCTTCATTTCGTTATGTACCCAGTAGTCATTCAGGAGCAGGTTGTTCAGTTTCCATGTAGTTGAGTGGTTTTGATGGAGTTTCTTTGTCCTGAGTTCTAGTTTGATTGCACTGTGGTCTGAGAGATAGTTTGTTATAATTTCTGTTCTTTTACATTTGCTGAGGAGTGCTTTACTTCCAATTATGTGGTCAATTTTGGAATAAGTGCGATGTGGTGCTGAGAAGAATGTATATTCTGTTGACTTGGGGTGGAGAGTTCTTTAGATGTCTATTAGGTCCGCTTGGTGTAGAGATGGGTTCAATTCCTGGATATTCTTGTTAACTTTCTGTCTCGTTGATCTGTCTAATGTTGACAGTGGAGTGTTGAAGTCTCCCATTATTATTGTATGGGAGTCTAAGTCTCTTTGTAAGTCTCTAAGGACTTGCTTTATGAGTCTGGGTGCTCCTGTATTGGGTGCATATATATTTAGGATAGTTAGCTCTTCCTGTTGAATTGATCCCTTTACCATTATGTAATGGACTTCTTTGTCTCTTTTGATCTTTGATGGTTTAAAGTCTATTTTATCAGAGACTAGGATTGCAACCCCTGCTTTTTTTTGTTCTCCATTTGCTTGGTAGATCTTCCTCCATCCTTTAATTTTGAGCCTATGTATGTCTCTGCATGTGAGATGGGTCTCCTGAATACAGCAGACTGATGGGTCTTGACTCTTTATCCCGTTTGCCAGTCTGTGTCTTTTAATTGGAGCATTTACTCCATTAACATTTAAGGTTAATATTGTTATGTGTGAACTTGATCCTGCCATTATGATATTAACTGGTTATTTTGCTCGTTAGTTGATGCAGTTTCTTCCTAGCCTCGATGGTCTTTACATTTTGGCGTGTTTTTGCAATGGCTGGTACCGGTTGTTCCTTTCCATGTTTAGGGCTTCCTTCAGGGTCTCTTGTAAGGCAGGCCTGGTGGTGACAAAATCTCTAAGCATCTGCTTATCTGTAAAGGATTTTATTTCTCCTTCACTTATGAAACTTAGTTTGGCTGGATATGAAATTCTGGGTTTAAAATTCTTTTCTTTAAGAGTGTTGAATATTGGCCCCCACTCTCTTCTGGCTTGTAGAGTTTCTGCCGAGAGGTCTGCTGTTAGTCTGATGGGCTTCCCTTTGTGGGTAACCCGACCTTTCTCTCTGGCTGCCCTTAAGATTTTTTCCTTCATTTCAACTTTGGTGAATCTGGCAATTATGTGTCTTGGAGTTGCTCTTCT
>NC_045445.1:39440332-39448841 GCF_002776525.5 Piliocolobus tephrosceles | reverse complement strand
GGTGAATCTGGCAATTATGTGTCTTGGAGTTGCTTTTCTCGAGGAGTGTCTTGGTGGCATTCTCTGTATTTCCTGAATTTGAATGTTGTCCTGCCCTACTAGGTTGGGGAAGTTCTCCTGGATGATATCCTGAAGAGTGTTTTCCAACTTGGTTCCATTTTCCCCCTCACTTTCAGGCACCCCAATCAGATGTAGATTTGGTCTTTTTACATAATCCCATACTTCTTGCAGGCTTTGTTCATTTCTTTTTCTTCTTTTTCCTTTTGGTTTCTCTTCTCGCTTCGTTTCATTCATTTGATCCTCAATCGCTGATACTCTTTCTTCCAGTTGATCAAGTCGGTTACTGAAGCTTGTGCATTTGTCACCTATTTCTCGTGTCATGGTTTTCATCTCTGTCATTTCGTTTATGACCTTCTCTGCATTAATTAGTCTAGCTGTCAATTCTTCCACTCTTTTTTCAAGATTTTTAGTTTCTTTGCGCTGGGTACGTAATTCCTCCTTTAGCTCTGAGAAGTTTGATGGACTGAAGCCTTCTTCTCTCATCTCGTCAAAGTCATTCTCTGACCAGCTTTGATCTGTTGCTGGCAATGAGTTACGCTCCTTTGCAGGGGGAGATGCGCTCTTATTTTTTGAATTTCCAGTTTTTCTGCCCTGCTTCTTCCCCATCTTTGTGGTTTTATCTGCCTCTGGTGTTTCATGATGGTGATGTACTGATGGGGTTTTGGTATAGGTGTTCTTCCTGTTTGATAGTTTTCCTTCTAACAGTCAGGACCCTCAGCTGTAGGTCTGTTGGAGATTGCTTGAGGTCCACTCCAGACCCTGTTTGCCTGGGTATCAGCAGCAGAGGTTGCAGAAGATAGAATATTGCTGAACAGCGAGTGTACCTGTCTGATTCTTACTTTGGAAGCTTCCTCTCAGGGGTGTACTCCACCCTGTGAGGTGTGGGGTGTCAGACTGCCCCTAGTGGGGGATGTCTCCCAGTTAGGCTACTCAGGGGTCAGGGACCCACTTGAGCAGGCAGTCTGTCCGTTATTAGATCTCAACCTCCATGTTGGGAGATCCACTGCTCTCTTCAAAGCTGTCAGACAGAGTCGTTCGCGTCTGCACAGGTTGCTGCTGCTTTTTTGCTGTTGTTGTTATTTAGATGTGCCCTGTCCCCAGAGGTGGAGTCTACAGAGACAGGCAGGTTTCCTTGAGCTGCTGTGAGCTCCACCCAGTTTGAGCTTCCCAGCGGCTTTGTTTACCTATTTAAGCCTCAGCAATGGCGGGTGCCCTTCCACCAGCCTCGCTGCCTCCTTGTGGTTAGATCGCAGACTGCTGTGTTAGCAATGAGGGAGGCTCCGTGGGCATGGCACCCTCCCGGCCAGGTTTGGGATATATTCTCCTGGTGTGCCTGTTTGCTTAAAGCGCAGTATTGGGGTGGGAGTTACCCGATTTTCCAGGTGTTGTGTGTCTCAGTTCCCCTGGCTAGGAAAAGGGATTCCCTTCCCCCTTGCGCTTCCCAGGTGAGGCGATGCCTCGCCCTGCTTCAGCTCTCGCTGGTCGGGCTGCAGCAGCTGACCAGCAGTGATTGTCCAGCACTCCCTAGTGAGATGACCCCAGTACCTCAGTTGAAAATGCAGAAATCACCGGTCTTCTGTGTCGCTCGCACTGGGAGTTGGAGACTGGAGCTGTTCCTATTCGGCCATCTTGCTCCACCCCTTCGGTTATCGATATTTTTACTTTAGCATCACAATCATATTGATTATAGCAATTATCTTAATTTTTATTATTCTCAATCATTATAACAATCCTAAACTATTACTAATTCCATTTTATAGAAGAAGCAATTGAAGGTAAAAGTGATTGAGTATCTTGTAGAACAAAGTGGTACAGTGAGAAAGACAGGACTTTTCTTTAAAATGAATACTAGATTACTTCCTTCTTTGGTTCCCTTGAGAATTTTTCGTAGTAGTGAAATACTAATTATACAGAAGTCAATGACAAACAAGTGTTTTTGAGCTAAAAATGGGTGTATACAGGACTAGGGTAAAATGAAAATCACATTATCAAATGCCTGATGCTAAGTGTTGCAGGTTACAGAACAGTTTCAGTGATGAAATCCACTTAACATAGAAGTCAAGCTTATTTTGGTTTGTTACAGATTAATGAGAGATGCAATTTAGACAGGATTTCTCTATGAAACCAAAGCTTACCTGTTTATCATATAAACTTGCTTTTTGGTAACTATCTTTGACACAGCAAGTTTTTAAACAATTATTTGAAATTTCTTTTTGATTATATTATCTATCATACATGCTATCTTAATTCTGTGTGTGTTCTCTACAATATCTTAACTACTCAATAGTTTCTTCATTCAACAGATATTTACTGAACTCCTACTTTTTGCCAGATCCTATCTTAGGGAATTTACTGACAAATATCGACACTGATAGTTAGAGACATAGTTTGAAATAATTTGATCAATTATATTTGGTGTCTTTGCATGTTTAATACAAATTACAAGTATATTTATACAAATGAATAGATTGTTTCATAAAATATGTTCATCCCAGATGGCCACTGCTTGTTAGGAAAAAAAATAACATCTATATATCTTCTTGATACAATTAGTACTGGTTTGGAATTTTTGAAACCTTAGGAGAGAAAATGCCACAGCCAAACTATTTTCAGGTTTTATTTTCCTGCTAAGGGAAGATTCTGAATCTTTCCTAAAAGATAAATATTACATTTCTCCTAAATTATTATCTTCATTTTCATAGAGAAAGTACTCCTCTCAGGAGAAGTGACTATCAATTATTCTCTTCAGAAGAATTTTTATACTTCAGAAGTATTTAGTTTGACTATTGGACAATCCCAGAAAAAGCATTTTGCTCATCTCTAAAATTTGATGCTTCAGGTTATATGTTTTATTTCAAGAATATAATTTTAATAGTCACCAGATATCATTATGGAACTTTATCATTTTCCAACCAAAAAGAAAGTAGAGCATTTCAGAAATACTTATTCCTGCCCACTCGTTTCATAATAAGACTTCAAGTAATTTATTGCTTATTATAAGACAATTAGTGGGTTCTGTAGTCAACAACATGGACAATGCCAGTTCTTGTGAACATTTCCAAAGAGGATACTCATGCTTAACTTTTTCTTTTTAAAAAAAAATAGTAGCTTTATCAAATTAAGTAGCTTTACTTTATCGCATATAATTAAAAGATTTAAGTATTCATTGTAAGATCTTTTTTATGTATACATTTATTAACTAGAGGCATGTGACTTAAGCATCATGAACCAAGTCAGCATCTCAATATATACATTCTTTACATATTTTTGCCTCTACTTTTGTGGTTTATTACTGTGTGGGGTGGTTTGAATATACTATAAACGTTTGGTGAAGCTTTTCTCTCATGTTAAAATAACTTTTTAAGTGCTCAGCAACATAAGTATTATAAGTATTGTGACTAAAGAAGATAATCAGCAGAAATGCTGCTAGAAGATAAATTTGAAAAAACGAATTAACATACCAAATGTTATCCCATTTCCATCTCAAAATACACAGCTTGCTTTTTTTCTTTGAAAGCCAACGGCTCACAGAAAGTTTATTTTAACAAGTATTTCTTGAGTGCCTACTATATACAAAGCACTATACTAGGACTTTGGAGCATAAAAGCAGTATAATATAAGGAAGACTATGAAAAGAAGCTTGGGAATGAAACCACGTGAAAGGACTGCAAGGAGTTCAGAGATAGGAGAGATGATTTCTTTCTGTCAAGGATCACATAGTAGATAGCAACCCGTTTTTTAAGTTATTACAGGTAAATCATACAATATTCCCTCAAGTAACTGTTTAATAACAAGCATATAAATATTTCAATATATATGTCAAACAAAAACAACATGTTTCAGTTTTTTATGTTTGTTAGGTAAGATAGAGCAATAAAGGAAGGGATAGAGAAAGGAAAATGCAAAGAATGGACAGAGGAAACAGATATGGAAGAAGGATAAAGGAAGTATGGAGAGAAAAGAAGCATCTCCATATCAAGGATTATAAAATAACTTCGGATGACCAGTATAAGAGCTCTGTGCAGAACATCCCAGGACTTCCTGTCTTTTAAAAGATAATAGGAAGTAGATTACAAAGGGCTATGTGAAACTTACATAATTGAACATAGACACCTCAGTAAAGAGTTATGATAAATAAAAAGAGATTAAGTCATTGACAAGGTATAGCTAGACCAGGATTTCTCAGCCTTGGCACTATTGACATTTTGGGCCAAAAGTTTCTTTGTTGTGGAGGGTTGTCCTGTGCACTGCAGGTTGTTTTGCAGCACTTCTGATCTTTACCCACTAGATGCCGGTAGCCACAATCTTCCAATTATGAACAGCATTAATGACTCCAGACATCTTCAAATGTCTCCTCAGGGGTAAGATCACCCCTGGCTGAGAACCACTGACCTAGAGCATAAATATTTCAGCTGTAGTAAAGGAGAAGTTTAGAAAAGAAGGTACAGTCACCAGACACAATTGATATCCACAAAATGAACGTCATGGGAAGAACAGGGATTATGATCTAATGTGGAGATATGCAGTTCTCACATATTAAAGGTGATGTCCATGAATTATTTAAACATATCTCTGCTGAACTTGTTTGATTTGCCTTCTTTTTGAAGAAAATAGCTGTGTGGGTGTTTGTGAATAATAGGAAAAACAGAAGGCAGGAAGGCCAGCAACTTTCCATTCATTCTAGCCCCTAGTTCAGTCTTTTGTCAGTGCCAGCCTGAGTTTAATCAGGGTGGAAATGCCAGAAGAAATTGGGATGAACTCATCAAAATATTTCATTATAAATTGGTAAACTAAAATACTTGAGTGTCTTAATTATTCACTGTTATAAATTAGCCATTTTCCTCATGATAAGATACTAAGATTATTTTTTCAGGTTGGCAATAAGATACAATTAAAAATGAAAAACAACTGAGTGGGGCGACTCACCCCTGTAATTTCAACACTTTGGGAGGCTGAGGCAGGAGGATGGCTTGAGCCTAGGAGTCTGAGGCTGCAGTGAGCTATGATCATGTCACTGCACTCCAGCCTTGGCAACAGAGTGAGACTGTTTCTAAAAAACAGAAAAATAAATGAAACAATGAGAAGACAAAAAAAAAAAAGCATAATGGAAACATAATGTTCTTTTGGGCAGTTTGCAATGCCTTACGTCTGAAATTTCTCTACCTATGAAAAAATTGACAAATAATGGTATGGCCAAACAAAACTCTAGAAAAACTATCATTTAGTGTCAAACATGACTGTAATTATCAAACTTTACTATGTTTTTCCTGACAGTTTTCATGTTTAAACAATTAATATCTTTGGAACTGCCTCAAATTTTGTAATTGCCCCACTTAGCTTTTCCTGGGAAAATAATATTGCTCATCTAAAGGAAAAAAATAAGATAATTAATGAAACTGTTTATTTTCCTTCACTCTTGAAAGCATGAGGAAGAATAAATTTTATTCCATAATTTTTTTCTTGGCTTCCATTTATTAGTAATTTTCACATGGTGAAATTCATGTATTTTACGTAGAATTTCTTTTTTTATTTAGTTACTACTATTAATAATTTGAACACCCGAAATAAATTCCATCTACTTGTGCTTTATGAAACCATGGATTATATGTATTCCAAACTCTGTTCATTTTATTCCTCAACTACATATATATATACGTATGTGTATATATATGTGTGTGTGTATATATATATATATATATATTTAGACAGAGTCTCAATTATTTTTGCCCAGGCTGAAGTGCAGTGGCGCGCTCTCGGCTCACTGCAACCTCCGGCTCCCAGGTTCAAATGATTCTCCTGCCTCAGCCTCCTGAGTAGAGTAGCTGGGATTACAGGCTTCCGCCACCATGCCTGGCTAATTTTTGCATTTTTCGTAGAGATGGGGCTTCGTCATGTTGGCCAGGCTGGTCTCAAACTCCTGACCTCTCAGGTGATCCAGCCCACCTCGGCCTCCTTTTAGACCATCTCCCAAATTAATCATTTTAGAAATCACAGTCAATTCAAGGTGATTTACATGAAATACACAGATTGAGAATAATATAGTCAGCAAGGTGATTACTTTTTAGACTGTAATCATTTGCTACTCTTTTAAATAATTCATTTTCTCAGCAAATGTGGTTTTCTTTCTCTGTCAGTTTTGATCCAATTCAACACATCCTCCCAATTTATCTACCAGTGGTCTAAAATTTTCTACCACGAAATAAACTTACAGTTGTGCTACTTTGGGAAATTTTTCTTTCTATTTTCTTCCATATAGTTGTAATATTTATTTGGTGCTCTGAATAAGCAAAACTTCTTTCAATTATCCCAGTATGTCTTTAGTACATAATATATATTTTCAGATTTATTATTATGTCAATAGTTATAAAATCTTTAAAATTTCCTAAAGTGTTCTTTGCTCAAATGATAGTGTCTTTCCAGTGGGCTTCTGATCGACCCTGGATAAAATGTTGTGAACCTTTTATAATTAAATCAGGAGCATGTTAGATACTAATAAAATGTTTAATGCTCCCAGGCAGGATCTAGAGTAGGGGTGTACTTTGGATTTTCCTCCAGGATACAATTAAGGAACATTCTTCTTAAATAGTGTTAACATCTAATACTTCTTCCAAAGACGGATACCAGATACTCAATTGAGCTAGAAAAATGTGTCTGCCTTGCAGAAAAATTCAAATATGCATATCATACTGGCTTCAATGCCGACAGTAACTATTGAGAGATTTTTTTTTCTAAGTAAGCCTACAAAGAAATGAATATTACCAGAGCAGAATATTTCTTTCTTTATACAAAAAAATTTTTTTAATTTTATGTGACCTTTCATAAGGTTGATATTCAGTAGTAATCACATTTATTACTTTACTTTGCTCAAATAGCTACCTGGTAAGTAATGCATTTGAAATGATGACATCTGTGACTTATGCACATCATTACATATTTTCTGTGGTATCTGAGATATTCAGTTAAATGCAGATTTAATTTTAAGTTGTTAACAGAATTTTCTTTGTGGGGGACTAGCTTTTTGTCAGAACAAATAAAAGAAGTGATACTGAGAGGCCGAGGTGGGCGGATCACAAGGTTAGGAGATCAGGACCATCCTGGCTAACACGGTGAAAACCCGTCTCTACTAAACAATACAAAAAATTAGCCTGGCATGGTGGCGGGCGCCTGTAGTCCCAGCTGCTCGGGAGGCTGAGGCAGGGGAATGGTGTGAACCCGGGAGGCGGATCTTGTAGTGAACCGTGCCACTGCACTCCAGCCTGGGCGACAGAGCGAGACTCCGTCTCAGAAACAAAACAAAACAAAAAAAAGTGATACAAATACCATCGTAATTGTACTGTTTTTAAGAAATAATTTTTTATCTCTGAATTTTGAGTCCTTAGAGTATTTGCAAAGCTTAATGGGCAACACTTTGGGAGATGAGAAATAATCCTAGGTTGTTCTTGACTTTTGTTTTGTTTTGATCTAAAGCATAATTCTTCTACAATTTTTCCCTTACATTGAATATTTTGAGAACTTCCTCTATGGTAAGGACTCTACCAGGTACTTTGGCCAGGTATCAGGTGCATTATTTCATTTCTAATTTGCTTAACCATGATGCATGATGAATAACATATTTCGAACTCAGTATGTCTCCCAGGAGGCTATCCAGTGACTTACTCTCCTCTGGAGATTTAACCCAACTGTATCCACCGTCCTCTCTTCTGAGCCTGTGTTTGCTAAGAATACTCTCTGAAAGTTATTAATTTGTGGAGAAAATAATTCAGGTTAGAGAGTGGATAGCAATATTCTCTATGACTTTTTCATACTATGTTCTCAACCCCTTCTAGATAAATATTGCTTTTTATTTATATGTTGGTGCCCAGAAGCCTGCTCCTATGTGCCTGGCACATGAATGAGTGCAGAGACAAAATACTCCTTTACCATTTACCTGAGACCTTCAGGCCTCTTGTTGAGAGCTTCCTGTAAATATCCGTAGCGTGCTAAGACAATGAATACCTTTTCCAACTAGCATTACCTATTCATTTGCTTTTACTCAAATAAATGCTTCAATATCTGTGTTTACACTTTTGATGACTATTGAGATTATATCGGATTTATAGAAAAGTTTTTTCTTTTTTAACTTTCATTTAAGTTACAACTATCTGTTACTTTTTTTTTGTTTGTTTGTTTTTGAGACGGAGTCTCGCTCTGTCGCCCAGGCTGGAGTGCAGTGGCCGGATCTCAGCTCACTGCAAGCTCCGCCTCCCGGGTTTACGCCATTCTCCGGCCTCAGCCTCCCGAGTAGCTGGGAATACAGGCGCCTGCCACCTCGCCCGGCTAGTTTTTTGTATTTTTTAGTAGAGACGGGGTTTCACCGTGTTAGCCAGGATGGTCTCGATCTCCTGACCTCGTGATCCGCCCGTCTCGGCCTCCCAAAGTGCTGGGATTACAGGCTTGAGCCACCGCGCCC
>NC_045445.1:39430509-39440232 GCF_002776525.5 Piliocolobus tephrosceles | reverse complement strand
TTTTTTTTTTTTTTTTTTTGAGATGAAGTCTTTTTGTCGCCCAGGCTGGAGTACAGTGGTGCCATCTCAGCTCATTGCAACCTCCACCTCCCGGGTTCAAGTGATTCTCCTGCCTCAGGCACCTGAGTAGCTGGAGTAGCTGGCTGGGACTAAAGATGCCTGCCAACTTTCACAGCTATTTTTTTTTTTTTTTTTTTTAATAGCATAGACAGGGTTTCACCATGTTGGCCAGGCTGGTCTCAAACTCCTAACTTCAAGCGATCTGCCCATCTCAGCCTCCCATGGCTCTGGGATTACAAACGTGAGCCACCCTGTCCGGGCACAACAATCTGTTTCAAACCTCACTAGCAGCGCAATGTCCTCTGTATTTCTAACCAATAATCTAAAAGTAACTGCTAGATTTTGATATTGGGGGATTGCAAAGAAGTAGAAAAGCTTTATTTTTTATTCTAATATTTTCAGCTATTTTCACAGTTTACCATTGAAACTTTAAAATCAATGGGCAAAAGTTATTGATAATTTGCCTCCCTTTAGGTTTTCTCATGACAAGCAAGATTATAACTTCTGGCCTTTTAAAAATAAGAATGTGGTGACTACAGTCTCATCCTCTTAGGGAAATTTGTCACGCAAACTGATTATCTAACTTATTAAAGCTTGTAGAAATTTGGTATGCTTTTAACAACAATAAGTATTATTTGGTGAAGAAATTTTAAATGATGACATGATTCTTTCATTTTGTTAGAGACCCTAAAATGAACCTTAGAACAGAAGATATCCCAATTATTGTATGATATGGGAACAAAAACATAGTGTTGGGTTTTCTCGTTTTTTTTTTTTTTTTTTTTTTTGATATTGTAGATTCAGACTTTGTAGCTAAGACTAGGATTGGAAGGTTTAAAATACGTTTGGTTGTGTGTGAGTAGAGACAAGAAACAGCAAATAGGAAGAATGCTCTTTGGCTTTCTTAAGCTGAACACCTGCTTTTACTAAATAATCAACCCTCTGTCTTAAGGCTCTGTTTCAAATTTATCTTCAATGTCATCACGATTGTCTTCCTTTACCCTTACGAGTTCATTGTAATAAACACAAAAAAATTTATTAAAAATATTTTATTATATAATTCCTAGCATCATGATATTTATTCACTGAAATCTTTTGAAGAGCTATGAATATTTTAATAGCAGAATTTTAAAAACAATAATTTAAATATTTTCCCATTCAGTAGTAAACACTAGCTGGGAACCACCAGCGCTGTGCAAATAGTAGCTACAGTGAGCAAATCATTCCTATGAGGTTTTGTGAGCTTTCACTTGGTTAATTGAATAATAGAGTTATATGCTCACCCTGACCCTCCAGACTCAGTAGGAAAGTTAATATGGGGTCATTTATCTTGCACATTGCAAATATGAAATGCTATATAAATGCACAATTATAATAATGATGGTGAGTTGCAGTGAGGCTTAATGTCAGTGTCCCTATTTAAGTATAATTTAAGATTGGATTTAGCAAGCTTTCTTTTCGTTAACAACAGGAATTATATAGTCACACTGGGAAACAAATGAATGTCACTAATGAGACAGTTTTGTTCAAGTAGCATGCTTTCAATATATGAGTCAATTCCTCAAAGTCCTATAAATGAGCATGCTTTATATATTATTGAACAGCATTATATAGACATTAGTACTTCTCTCTGACTTTAAGCAAGACCATACATTAAGCATACCAGGAAAAAAATAAACATATATCTATTCTCCAAAGGCTTCAGTAAAGTTTGATTCACTGATATCTTTTATTAGCTACAATAGTCAGGTCACCCATCATCTCTGGCAATAAAGTGACCTTTAGGCTATGCCTATATCTGCTTTACCTTCTTCCTTCCACCTCTACTTGCAAACAAAATCTGTATATAATCAATAGCATGTACTGAGATGATGCTTCAAATTTACTGAGAAACCAAAAAGAATAGGTGGAAGAACAAAGGGAAGTCTTTTTTCTTTTTTTCTTTTTTTTTTTTTTTGAGACGAAGTCTAGCTCTGTCCCCCTGGCTGGAGTGCAGTGGCGCGATCTTGGCTCACTGCAAGCTCCACCTCCCGGGTTCACGCCATTCTCCTGCCTCAGCCTCCCAAGTAGCTGGGACTAAAGGCGCCCGCCACCGCGCCTGGCTAGTTTTTTGTATTTTTAGTAGAGACGGGGTTTCACCGTGGTCTCGATCTCCTGATCTTGTGATCCTCCCCCCTCGGCCTCCCAAAGTGCTGGGATTATAGGCGTGAGCCACCGCGCCCCGCCAAAGGGAAGCCTTATATGTGTTACTTAAAATCACAAAATTAAGTGTAGCAGTTACCTATAGTATTTGAGTGTGGAAAATAAGATTAGAAACTCTAGAAACAAAGTTTTTCCTCAGTCAAAAAAGTCCACAAAGATGGACAGTAATAAAAGCAGGAGCAAAGCTGAATTAAAGTACACAGATAACAGGGTTTTTTTTTTCTTTTTTCATTTATTGAGTTGAAAGTCATTTTATTATAGGGAAGGGGGAGGGATGGCATTGGGAGTTATACCTGATGTAAATGACGAGTTGATGGGTGCTGACGAGTTGATGGGTGCAGCACACCAACATGGCACAAGTATACACATGTAACAAACCTGCACGTTGTGCACATGTACCCTAGAACTTAAAGTATAATAATAAAAAAAAGAAAATCATTTTATTTTCATTGTTTGCTGGACTCTGTTAAGGATTTACAGGACAACATTCCTTTCCTTTACAGGAAAAGAATCTTATAATCATTGACCAAACTATACAATGTTGATGATACTTATTGTTCATCTTTCTTCTATTTTTTTCCATTATTAATTCTCTGTGGGCCCAGCATTTACCTCTTTATCGCATAAATCTTAAAGCAAAGAAAATAATGCTCATCTCATAGTAGTTGCTTATTAATGGACTTCTGTGAAGTTACCCTGCAGGGAAAGGATTTAAAAACATAATAATCCTGCTAGTCCTTTGAGCAGTTTAGAACACAGGAGATATTTAAAGTTTTATAGCATTCTCCTGGGAAGCCATCAGCTCTTTGCCTTTTCTTACATTTAAGATTTTAATTGCCTCAGTGTTTCAATAACAATTACAGCCCATTCAGATATTTCCTTTCCATGATCTGACAGCTCTGGGTTTTAATTTCTGAGAAGCTTTCCTTAAGTAGGTAATATTTGTTAGCCAAAGTCTCAGAGGAATTTCAATCTGTGCATTATGGAATAAATTTCCCATTTATCTGCTTTTGATCTATCAGTGTCTTGACTGATTGTGTGTATTATGCAAGCACAGCTTTCCAATGTTTCCTTTTTCTTTTGTGCCACCAATCTAGCAATGCATTGACTTAATCACTTGACTTATTAGTTCACATTAATCCAAACAAAGTATCTTCTGCTTTTTTGGCATAAATTTAATTCAATTTCTATTCAGACTTTTTCAAATCCAATAAAGTTTTTCTATTAAGATGAATTGTGATGATGTGCAACTTCTGATTCTTTCCCAAACTTCTTTGTCCTTCAGAACATAACTTTAGAAAATTCTAAGCCTGAGTCTCCCATATTTATTTAGGAGAATACGAGATAAAATAAATAAAATGTAGACATTTCCTCAAATACATTCTCTTTGATCAGAAGAAACAGTTTTACCTAACAAAAAGAACCAGCTTTCACCTGCTACATCCTGCAGTTCTTCTGTTCTTCACCCCTGTTTTCTACGAATCATTTGACTGAGACTGTACTTTTTGCTTAAGCTATCATCCTCATAACTTCTTGTTGTACCTCTTACATTAACTGTATTGACTAAGAATTAGTTTTCTACTGCTGTGTAACAAATTGCCAAAAAACCTAGTAGCTTAAAGCAATACCCATTTATTAGCTCACTGTTCTGTAAGTCAGAAGTCCAGGGACCTCATCTGGGTTATCTGTTTAATGTCTCACGAGGCTGAAGTCTAGGTGCCAGCTGGGCCCAGCTCTTATCTAGAGGCTCTGGAAAAAATCTGCTTTCATGCTAATTCAAGTCCATAGCAGATTCAGTTCCTTAGGGTTGTAGGACTGAGGTTCCTGCTTCCTTGCTGGCTGTCAGCCAGGGGCTATGCTCTGCTCCTACAGGCAGCACACATTTCTTCTAATGTGGCCCTTTCCATGGTCAAAGCCAACAACTGCATGTAGAAGCTTTTTCATGCTTCACTTGGACACCCCTTTCACTTATAAGCCAGAGAACATTATCTGCTTTTAAAATACTAATAGGATGAGATTAACTCCACTTGGATAAGTCTTTTTGCCATATAAGGCAACATACTCACAGGAGTGATATCTCATATTTACAGGTAAGAGAACTTGGGTGAGTATGGTAGAAAAAGTTCCATTGTCATGGAGAGATTTCCAGTACGCTTCAATTTTTCGACTGATATCCATAGCATTGAAAGGTGTTGTACTGTGCAATCCAGAACACACACACACATACACACACACACATGCATGCACAGAAATGTTTCACCAAAGAGTACTTATTTTTACTTGGTTCAATAAGTGATGTTATTTTCAAATGTCTTCTATTTCATTAAAGGAAAATATTAATTTAACTTACAAAATTTGTGACCAAACTTATTAATGCATTTTGTTTTGTTTTAACCAGATTGGAAAAGGCAGTCACTTTCGTTTCACTTTTTGGAAACCCATTTGTAATTTTGATGTTCTACAAAACTGATCTATCAAAATTGGGATTAAGATAACATTTGAAGTGAGTTACGTGTTCTTTTTAATACTAATTTATCCCATTCTCCTTTTCACATTAGT
This sequence comes from Piliocolobus tephrosceles, assembly GCF_002776525.5. Taxonomy (NCBI): domain Eukaryota; kingdom Metazoa; phylum Chordata; class Mammalia; order Primates; family Cercopithecidae; genus Piliocolobus; species Piliocolobus tephrosceles. The sequence continues at coordinate 39,435,411 of NC_045445.1, read as the reverse complement.
GTCTTTGTCATGTGCACTTAAATTTAGTTTCAATGCGAAAAAAGAGGCTTAGGAATTCAACTGGTACTCACATAGCCTTTCCCATCCAGGTAGGAGCATTTTATTCTGTGTAAAACCTGCCACAATGTTCACCAGTATAAATGATCACTAATAGTAGTCATTGTGATAGTCAGTGGATGGCAGCTTTAAAATGTGTGTTGCCTGAAATTAAAAGTGGCCACAGAAGGGAGTCTCTATATGAAGTATTAGAATTCTACCTCAATCACAATTCTTTTTTTTCTTTTTATTTTATTTTATTTTTATTATTATACTTTAAGTTCTATCTAGTTTTATTATTATACTTTAAGAGTTGGGTCATTAAACAGTTATTCCTTCCATGGGTATCAATATTTTTTTTTATTATTATACTTTAAGTTCTAGGGTACATGTGCATAGCGTGCAGGTTTGTTACATATGTATACTTGTGCCATGTTGGTGTGCTGCACCCATCAACTCGTCAGCACCCATCAATTCATCATTTATATCAGGTATAACTCCCAATGCAATCCCTCCCACCTCCCCCCTCCCCATGATAGGCCCCGGTGTGTGATGTTCCCCTTCCCGAGTCCAAGTGATCTCATTGTTCAGTTCCCACCTATGAGTGAGAACATGTGGTGTTTGGTTTTCTGCTCTTGTGATAGTTTGCTAAGAATGATGGTTTCCAGCTGCATCCATGTCCCTACAAAGGACGCAAACTCATCCTTTTTTATGGCTGCGTAGTATTCCATGGCGTATATGTGCCACATTTTCTGAATCCAGTCTGTCACAGATGGACATTTGGGTTGATTCCAAGTCTTTGCTATTGTGAATAGTGCCGCAATAAACATACGTGTGCATGTGTCTTTATAGCAGCATGATTTATAATCCTTTGGGTATATACCCAGTAGTGGGATGGCTGGGTCATATGGTACATCTAGTTCTAGATCCTTGAGGAATCGCCATACTGTTTTCCATAATGGTTGAACTAGTTTACAATCCCACCAAGAGTGTAAAAGTGTTCCTATTTCTCCACATCCTCTCCAGCACCTGTTGTTTCCTGACTTTTGAATGATTGCCATTCTAACTGGTGTGAGATGGTATCTCATTGTGGTTTTGATTTGCATTTCTCTGATGGAGAGTGATGATGAGCATTTTTTCATGTGTCTGTTGGCTGTATGAATGTCTTCTTTTGAGAAATGTCTGTTCATATCCTTTGCCCACTTTTTGATGGGGTTGTTTGTTTTTTTCTTGTAAATTTGTTTGAGTTCTTTGTAGATTCTGGATCTTAGCCCTTTGTCAGATGAGTAGATTGCAAAAATTTTCTCCCATTCTTAGGTTGCCTGTTCACTCTAATGGTAGTTTCTTTTGCTGTGCAGAAGCTCTTTAGTTTAATTAGATCCCATTTGTCGATTTTGGCTTTTGCTGCCGTTGCTTTTGGTGTTTTAGACATGAAGTCCTTGCCCATGCCTATGTCCTGAATGGTACTACCTAGATTTTCTTCTAGGGTTTTTATGGTATTAGGTCTAACATTTAAGTCTCTAATCCATCTTGAATTAATCTTCGTATAAGGAGTAAGGAAAGGATCCAGTTTCAGCTTTCTACTTATGGCTAGCCAATTTTCCCAGCACCATTTATTAAATAGGGAATCCTTTCCCCATTTCTTGTTTCTCTCAGGTTTGTCAGAGATCAGATGGCTGTAGATGTGTGCTATTATTTCTGAGGACTCTGTTCTGTTCCATTGGTCTATATCTCTGTTTTGGTACCAGTACCATGCTGTTTTGGTTACTGTAGCCTTGTAGTATAGTTTGAAGTCAGGTAGCGTGACGCCTCCAGCTTTGTCCTTTTGACTTAGGATTGTCTTGGCAATGTGGGCTCTTTTTTGGTTCCATATGAACTTTAAAGCCGTTTTTTCCAATTCGGTCAAGAAACTCATTGGTAGCTTGATGGGGATGGCATTGAATCTATAAATAACCTTGGACAGTATGGCCATTTTCACGATATTGATTCTTCCTATCCATGAGCATGCTATGTTCTTCCATTTGTTAGTGTCCTCTTTTATTTCACTGAGCAGTGGTTTGTAGTTCTCCTTGAAGAGGTCCTTTATATCCCTTGTAAGTTGGATTCCTAGGTATTTTATTCTCTCTGAAGCAATTGTGAATGGAAGTTCATTCATGATTTGGCTCTCTGTTTGTCTGTTACTGGTGTATAAGAATGCTTGTGATTTTTGCACATTTATTTTGCATCCTGAGACTTTGCTGAAGTTGCTTATCAGCTTAAAGAGATTTTGGGCTGAGACAATGGGGTTTTCTAAATATACAATCATGTCATTGACAAACAGGGACAATTTGACTTCTTCTTTTCCTAACTGAACACCCTTGATTTCTTTCTCTTGCCTGATTGCCCTAGCCAGAACTTCCAACACTATGTTGAATAGGAGTGGTGAGAGAGGGCATCCCTGTCTTGTGCCAGTTTTCAAAGGGAATTTTTCCAGTTTTTGCCCATTCAGTATGATATTGGCTGTGGGTTTGTCATAAATAGCTCTTATTATTTTGAGGTACGTTCCATCCATACCGAATTTATTGAGCGTTTTTAGCATGAAGGGCTGTTGAATTTTGTCAAAAGCCTTTTCTGCATCTATTGAGATAATCATGGGTTCTTGTCTTTGGTTCTGTTGATATGCTGGATTACGTTTATTGATTTGCGAATGTTGAACCAGCCTTGCATCCCAGGGATGAAGCCCACTTGATCATGGTGGATAAGGTTTTTGATGTGCTGCTGAATCCGGTTTGCCAGTATTTAATTGAGGATTTTTGCATCGATGTTCATCAGGGATATTGGTCTAAAATTCTCTATTTTTGTTGTGTCTCTGCCAGGCTTTGGTATCAGGATGATGTTGGCCTCATAAAATGAGTTAGGGAGGATTCCCTCATTTTCAATTGATTGGAATAGTTTCAGAAGGAATGGGACCAGCTCCTCTTTGTACCTCTGGTAGAATTCAGCCGTGAATCCATCTGGTCCTGGACTTTTTTCGGTTGGTAGGCTATTAATTATTGCCTCAATTTCAGAGCCTGCTATTGGTCTATTCAGGGATTCAACTTCTTCCTGGTTTAGTCTTGGGAGAGTGTACGTGTCCAGGAAATTATCCATTTCTTCTAGATTTTCTAGTTGATTTGCGTAGAGGTGTTTATAGTATTCTCTGATGGTAGTTTGTATTTCTGTGGGGTCGGTGGTGATATCCCCTTTATCATTTTTAATTGCGTCTATTTGATTCTTCTCTCGTTTCTTCTTTATTAATCTTGCTAGCGGTCTGTCAATTTTGTTGATTTTTTCAAAAACCCAACTCCTGGATTCATTGATTTTTTGGAGGGTTTTTTGTGTCTCTATCTCCTTCAGTTCTGCTCTGATCTTAGTTATTTCTTGCCTTCTGCTAGCTTTTGAATCTGTTTGCTCTTGCTTCTCCAGTTCTTTTAATTGTGATGTTAGAGTGTCAATTTTAGATCTTTCCAGCTTTCTCTTGTGGGCATTTAGTGCTATAAATTTCCCTCTACACACTGCTTTAAATGTGTCCCAGAGATTCTGGTATGTTGTATCTTTGTTCTCATTGGTTTCAAAGAACATCTTTATTTCTGCCTGCATTTCGTTATGTACCCAGTAGTCATTCAGGAGCAGGTTGTTCAGTTTCCATGTAGTTGAGCGGTTTTGATGGAGTTTCTTTGTCCTGAGTTCTAGTTTGATTGCACTGTGGTCTGAGAGACAGTTTGTTATAATTTCTGTTCTTTTACATTTGCTGAGGAGTGCTTTACTTCCAATTATGTGGTCAATTTTGGAATAAGTGCGATGTGGTGCTGAGAAGAATGTATATTCTGTTGATTTGGGGTGGAGAGTTCTATAGATGTCTATTAGGTCCGCTTGGTGCAGAGATGGGTTCAATTCCTGGATATCCTTGTTAACTTTCTGTCTCGTTGATCTGTCTAATGTTGACAGTGGAGTGTTGAAGTCTCCCATTATTATTGTATGGGAGTCTAAGTCTCTTTGTAAGTCTCTAAGGACTTGCTTTATGAGTCTGGGTGCTCCTGTATTGGGTGCATATATATTTAGGATAGTTAGCTCTTCCTGTTGAATTGATCCCTTTACCATTATGTAATGGACTTCTTTGTCTCTTTTGATCTTTGATGGTTTAAAGTCTATTTTATCAGAGACTAGGATTGCAACCCCTGCTTTTTTTTGTTCTCCATTTGCTTGGTAGATCTTCCTCCATCCTTTAATTTTGAGCCTATGTATGTCTCTGCATGTGAGATGGGTCTCCTGAATACAGCAGACTGATGGGTCTTGACTCTTTATCCCGTTTGCCAGTCTGTGTCTTTTAATTGGAGCATTTACTCCATTAACATTTAAGGTTAATATTGTTATGTGTGAACTTGATCCTGCCATTATGATATTAACTGGTTATTTTGCTCGTTAGTTGATGCAGTTTCTTCCTAGCCTCGATGGTCTTTACATTTTGGCGTGTTTTTGCAATGGCTGGTACCGGTTGTTCCTTTCCATGTTTAGGGCTTCCTTCAGGGTCTCTTGTAAGGCAGGCCTGGTGGTGACAAAATCTCTAAGCATCTGCTTATCTGTAAAGGATTTTATTTCTCCTTCACTTATGAAACTTAGTTTGGCTGGATATGAAATTCTGGGTTTAAAATTCTTTTCTTTAAGAGTGTTGAATATTGGCCCCCACTCTCTTCTGGCTTGTAGAGTTTCTGCCGAGAGGTCTGCTGTTAGTCTGATGGGCTTCCCTTTGTGGGTAACCCGACCTTTCTCTCTGGCTGCCCTTAAGATTTTTTCCTTCATTTCAACTTTGGTGAATCTGGCAATTATGTGTCTTGGAGTTGCTCTTCT
>NC_045445.1:39398256-39430409 GCF_002776525.5 Piliocolobus tephrosceles | reverse complement strand
GGTGAATCTGGCAATTATGTGTCTTGGAGTTGCTTTTCTCGAGGAGTGTCTTGGTGGCATTCTCTGTATTTCCTGAATTTGAATGTTGTCCTGCCCTACTAGGTTGGGGAAGTTCTCCTGGATGATATCCTGAAGAGTGTTTTCCAACTTGGTTCCATTTTCCCCCTCACTTTCAGGCACCCCAATCAGATGTAGATTTGGTCTTTTTACATAATCCCATACTTCTTGCAGGCTTTGTTCATTTCTTTTTCTTCTTTTTTCTTTTGGTTTCTCTTCTCGCTTCATTTCATTCATTTGATCCTCAATCGCTGATACTCTTTCTTCCAGTTGATCAAGTCGGTTACTGAAGCTTGTGCATTTGTCACCTATTTCTCGTGTCATGGTTTTCATCTCTGTCATTTCGTTTATGACCTTCTCTGCATTAATTATTCTAGCTATCAATTCTTCCACTCTTTTTTCAAGATTTTTAGTTTCTTTGCGCTGGGTACGTAATTCCTCCTTTAGCTCTGAGAGGTTTGATGGACTGAAGCCTTCTTCTCTCATCTCGTCAAAGTCATTCTCTGACCAGCTTTGATCCTTTGCTGGCGATGGGCTGCGCTCCTTTGCAGGGGGAGATGAGCTCTTATTTTTTGGATTTCCAGCTTTTCTGTCCTGCTTTTTCCCCATCTTTGTGGTTTTATCTGCCTCTGGTCTTTGATGATGGTGACGTACTGATGGGGTTTTGGTATAGGTGTTCTTCCTGTTTGATAGTTTTCCTTCTAATAGTCAGGACCCTCAGTGTAGGTCTGTTGGAGATTGCTTGAGGTCCACTCTAGACCCCATTTGCCTGGGTATCAGCAGCAGAGGTTGCAGAAGATAGAATATTGCTGAACAGCGAGTGTACCTGTCTGATTCTTACTTTGGAAGCTTCCTCTCAGGGGTGTACTCCACCCTGTGAGGTGTGGGGTGTCAGACTGCCCCTAGTGGGGGATGTCTCCCAGTTAGGCTACTCAGGGGTCAGGGACCCACTTGAGCAGGCAGTCTGTCCGTTATTAGATCTCAACCTCCATGTTGGGAGATCCACTGCTCTCTTCAAAGCTGTCAGACAGAGTCGTTCGGGTCTGCACAGGCCTCTGCTGCTTCCCCTGTTGTTTTTTAGCTGTGCCCTGTCCCCAGAGGTGGAGTCTACAGAGACAGGCAGGTTTCCTTGAGCTGCTGTGAGCTCCACCCAGTTCGAGCTTCCCAGCGGCTTTGTTTACCTACTTAAGCCTCAGCAATGGCGTGCGCTCCTCCTCCAGCCTGGCTGCTGCCTTGTGGTTAGATCGCAGACTGCTGTGCTAGCAATGACGGAGGCTCCGTGGCTGTGGGACCCTCCTGGCCAGGTGTGGGTATAATCTCCTGGTGTGCCCGTTTGCTTAAAGCACAGTATTGGGGTGGGAATTACCCGATTTTCCAGGTGTTGTGTGTCTCAGTTCCCCTGGCTAGGAAAAGGGATTCCCTTCCCCCTTGTGCTTCCCAGGTGAGGCGATGCCTCGCCCTGCTTCAGCTCTCGCTGGTCGGGCTGCAGCAGCTGACCAGCACTGATTGTCCGGCACTCCCTAGTGAGATGACCCCAGTTCCTCAGTTGAAATTGCAGAAATCACCGGTCTTCTGTGTCACTCGCGCCGGGAGTTGGAGACTGGAGCTGTTCCTATTCGGCCATCTTGCTCCGCCCCCCTCAATCACAATTCTTATGATTGCTTAACAATAAAACAAATATTAATGTGGTATAGTTTGTTTAACGTCCTCCAGTTTTCTTTTAGAAATATGTTTATAGATTTTTTTTTGCATTAAGCTATGACTTTTTAATATACTCATCACACAACTATAGCTTTGCATCTACCAGACTTGAGACTGAAACGCAGTTATTTTTTCCAACAACGCTGTAGCCTAATGAAAACTTGGCACATCATACATCTTTCAGGTCCCTGTTAATTGTTAACTTCTTGAAGAAAGCACATTTGACCAACTAATCAAAATTAAACTTCCATAGCTCCCTGCCCCTTCCCTTCTTAGCACTGGTCATTAACTCCAACAATATGGAATTGGTGTAATTATTTCTATAAGGCCTTTATTCTTCATACAAAAAGGATTGGTGTCAATATTGCCTAACACCATGTCACCAGCACCTAGCACAATGCCTGACACATGGAAGGCCCTCAGTTACGGTTTATTTGATAAATTAATGATGAATATCAGTATGAATTATTTTCTTTATTCCTCATTAAGTGTATTTTGTTAGAGACCTTGCTAACATGTAGGTTCATGTGAACTTTTTCTTAGAGAGTGCCATGGCTAACGTGTCATCTCTGTCATTCACGTTACTGCCAATTTAATGGAAAGCAACGACACATAGTTACACTTTGAAAGTCTACCTCTACAACTTCACAATGACAATATTGATTTTGAAAAACCTTTCCATAACTATAATTTTTATGGAAGAGGAGAAGAAATATCAAGCTGCTAGACAATGTATTCTTTCTTGCATCTGTATTTCTTATGATCATATGATTTTATATGACTGCCAGTTTCCTCATTAACATCAAAAATTGCAACCGCAGATATTAGCCTATTGCATTTCTTTTGATTCAGTTATAATACTTTTTGGCAAGGAAGGCATGAGTGTACAGATTTGAAAGAAAATATGAGCATAATAAATAGATCTCTTCATTTCATTCTAGCAGTTTGTATTGGCAGGTGATTTTGTACTCATTCATGTTATTTTTTTCTGTAATAACATAACTGGTGTAATGAAGCATTGAGTTATCCCTTAAAGTAGAATATGAATGATGCCTAACTGTAAATAGGGCTCACATGCCACTCAAAATCATCATGAATAGATGTGAAGGCACATAATTCCACCTGCCTTAATAAAAATATTAATTTAACTTACAAAATGTATGACCTCCAATAAAAAAGCATTATATCATGTTCTAAAGTTTGATGGAGATAATGCACCTTCCCTAATTCACTGGCTCTTCATTTTATTGTTGTTATTTTATTGAATAACAAATACCCTGCCGAAAGAGAAGCCTCAAGGATGTTTTGCTGATGGGATTTGAATCAATATAATGGCTTTAAATAAATCCGACATGCTCATTTGTCCCACATCTACTGATTTTTCTGAACTTAAAAGTAAAAAGTAAAAATGACCCAGGTATTTGATTCTTTTATGTTCATTTCAAGACTTAAGAGTAAAAAAAAAACGGTCTATAAAAATAGATTTGCATAAATACAATCTGCAGCCGGCTTCATTCTCTTTTTGTAATGGGTTGGATCGTAGCACCATGTTCAGCTGAAATCTATTGCTTTTGGTAATCCAGTCAAGAGAGAAGTAGTAACCAACAATTATATATAAAGACATATAATTTTATAAAATGAAAATACTACATGGTAATAATTTAATCAATTACTTAAAAAAATTTAAGATTGTAAGGTTTGTCCAGATTTTTTTCCTGTAGTTTATTAAAAATAATGCAACAAAAGAGAGCAATTATAATCCGTCAATGACTACCAGCCAGCCATCTTAACATCAACTCAGAAAAAAATTCTAAAAACAAATTATTCTTATAACTTCAAGTAAAAAAATTCAAGAACTATTTTAAGTGCATACTATTTGTCTGCTTAGAAAATGGTAAAATGATAGGAATTTCTTAAAGGAATTTCTATTCAAAATATCATTGCAGACACTTGGATTAAATCAGGCTGGGCATGGTGGCGCATGCCTGTAGTCCCAGCTACTTGAGAGACAGATGCAAGAGGATGGCTTGAGCCCAGGAGATCAAGACTGCAGAGAGCTTTGATGGCACCATCGCACTACAGCCTTTCTCAAAAATAAATACACAAATAAATAAAATAAAAATTTTAAAAACCATGTATATAAAGATGTATTACAAGCTCATTATTTAAATGAGACTATAAAACCTAAAGATGTAAACATCACTTTAAAAGCCTTCCTACTTTTTTCTTGACTGATTTGCCAAAAGCTGCAGATTTTAGCTGAGGATGATGCTACAATTCAGCTTCTTTTAAAGATGAAGGTGACTAGAGAGGGTATTTATGCTGAACCTGTGACCAAAGAGCTATTTCTTCACTGTAAGAAATAATTTCTCCTTTTATAGGCCATTTATTCCATATTGCAATTTATGACTTAAGTAAGTGACTTTGTTTTTTTCCCTATTCTTGTAAATTCTCAGAGTGGTTGTCAGTCCTTCTCATTTGAATATCATGGAAACTCTACCATTTCAATTTTAGTCCAGTGCAAATACAGTCGATTCAGTCCTTCTGATTTCAACTTTGCCTTTTATTCAAGGTAATACTATTTAGAAAAATGTATTACAACCATTTTTACTTAGTTTGCCTCCCACTCTTATAGAAGCCAAAGTAAAAAATCCAGTTAAAATAAATTTTTTCTGAGAGTTGTTTTGTTAAAAATACATTTTATCAGAGTTGTATATTAGTAAAGTAATCAATGTTAACTATTTTCATAACCAATCATGTCACTGTGAACATAATCTGAAAATAATCAGATAATTCTACTGGCTTTTTATAAAATTCACTTACTCATAAAATCAACATACCCCTTTATTTTAGCATTTGCTAATCATGTAGATTTTTAGGAGCAATTTCACATACTATCAACTTTTTGGCCACATATCAGATTAAACAAAGGCACAGAAAGATTAAATGAGTTACCCAAATATCATAGCTAAGAAGTGAAAGTTGGCCTCAATTTTCTGTCTTTGGACCCCAAAGTTCTATATTCCTTCAAATGCAGCATACTTATGTCTTCCATTAATGACAATTAAAGTCAACTTATTCCATTACTGTATGCATTTTAACCTGAAGGTTTAGAGACACAATGTTGGTTTCCTGACTCAAAAGTTTTAGTATTGGCCTGGTGTGGTGGGTCATACCTGTAAATCTCAGCACTATTTTGGGAGGCCAAGATGGGAGGCTTGCTTGAGGCCAGGAGTTCAAGACCAGCCTAGGCAACATAACAAGACTCTGTAGCTAAAAAAATATTTTTAAAAAAATCAGCCAGGCATAGTGATTCCTGCCTTCAGTCCTACCTACTAGGGAGGCTGAGGTGGGAGAATTGTTTGAGCCCAGGAATTCGAGGTTACAGTGAGCTATGATCGTGCCACTGCACTCCAGGTTGGGCGACCGAGGGAGACACTACATTTTTTAAAATTTTATTATTATTCAGCTTCATATGTAATGGACCAAAGACTTTCTCTGGTTACTTAATTATATGGCCTAGAGAGAAAAGGCATTCTTTGGCAAATCTTAAATGATAGTTGAATACATTATTGCTTCAAAAACGTCAAGGCTTTCAAAACAACTAGTACAATTAAACAGTATTAGCAATATCAAAGGCAGTGCTATCTTGTGATTAACTTAGGTTGATCATAGTGAGCCACAGCTAAAACCTATCTCCCATTATTAGAATGTACCCATAAATGTATTCTTCCACCTTTTTTAGATTTTCCTTTATAAAAGTCATTTCTGTGTTATTGCATGTAGAGATACTCTTAATTGCTATTTCTTTCTGGTTAATTTTGTCTTTCTTTTATCATTTATAAGCATCTTTCTTTTCAACTCTTATTTTTTAACTTCAAATTTATTTTGTCAGATATCAAGATTGCTATTTGAAACCTCCCTTGTCGATTATCATTCTGTCCAGAATTTTGTAAATTATATGAAATTCACAAACTATAGTAAAATAATGATCCAGGAATATTGGTTGATGGGATTATCTCTGTACTATTTGTTTGAATAGAAAACTGGTATGTTTTTCTACAGAACAAAATTGCCATCTTTAAATTTTTACTCTAGTCATGGAAGTGTTAATTGTATCTAAAAATCACTTTGTTCCACTGCTATTGTTGTGAGTAAATTAAATGATCAAGAAAGCAACTGTGAGATTTAACAAAGTTTTTGCATAAACAACTTATGTTTGAGAGTAGTCCTGCCAGCATATTCCTGCCAGAATTTGCCCTTGGAACAGCAGACATAACATAACCATGTGGGGCTTCCAGACATCCAGGATTTAATACCGATTTTAGGACAACGATTTCTTTGCCTTTCTTCCTTCTGTTATCTTCTTCCTTCTTTCCTTTTCTTATTCCACTTCTCCTTCATTTGTTCCTTTCTTCACGTCTGCCTTTCTGCCTGAGTTCCTTCTTTGAATATTTGCAGAGCCAAGTGTTCAGAACCGCATTCCAAAGTAGCTTTCTACTGCATTTAATTTTGTAGTCTATGACTTTTCCTTCATTTTCTTTCACTTAAAGAGAGGCGATAAGATGATGGTACTAACAGTTATGCATAAACTAGTGAGACACTGATCATCCGTGACTCTTTGGGCTTTTTACTATCAGCAAGGCTCAGAATCAAAGGACTGGAAAAGAAACAGGAGACTGGCTTCTAATCTTGGCACTGACAAAAATTAACATAAGGACGTTGAACAAGTCATTTATCTCTTCTGGATCAGATTCCTTAACTATTAAAACAGAAAGTCGGAACTTTGCATGGTGGCATGTGCCTGTGGTCCCAGCTCCTCAGGAAGCTGAGATGGGAGAATGGCTTGAGCTCAGGAGTTCAATACCAACTGAGGCAACATAGTGCGACCTCGTCTCTAAACAGCAAAACTACACAAAGCAACAGAAAGTTGGATGGTCTTCAAGTACCCCTTTCAATACTGCTCATGAGAGTATGCTTATTAGACATAGTGATTGACAGGTACAATGTTTAATGTGGAAAATTCTATAGTTTCTTATAAAAATAAAAGAACCACTATGAGAGAGTGATCAGGAGTGAAAAAATACAGATATTGGAGTGCAACACATCTAAAATTGAATCCTGCTCTATAACTTATTAGTTGTATGTGGTGATTCAACATCTCATTTTATCTTTTAATCTGGTATTGCATTGTTTTCATAGCAAAGATTAAATGAGAAAAAAATAGAGTATTTCTCACATCACTTGGCATATAATAATAAATCAGCAAATGGAAACAATATTATGTATCTGTTTTTCATAGTTTTTCTTGTTGAGGCATTTCCACAGGAATGACTCAGTTGAGAAGTTTTTTATTCTTTTTTCTATTTAACTTAGGGCAACAGATGGTGGCTTAGACAGTTAACATTTCCCAGGGTATATCACAATGACAGATTCAGTGACATGAACTTTGTGAAGTCCTCTGCTAATAGCTTCTCTACTGCCAGAATGCAAGGTATCAAGCCAAAAGGTGTGTAGGAGGCTAATGATTACGTTTCCACAAATATTGGCATGAGCTGGATACTTGATTCATGAGAGCAACTTCCCAATTTTTGGCAAGTTACCTGTGAAGACCATTTAGAATAATTTCTGGCTTTCTCTGAGTAGCAAGTGTTTTATGGAACCTGTAGAATTTTTCAAGCCTACCTAAAGTATAGGGAATATAATATGATTGGCTAGATTGTCTACGGAGGCACTATATTGCTAATTCTTCTATCTTTGGCTTTCATTTTACTTAGTTGCTTGCATATACAGATGGTTTTAATTTGGACCAAAATATTTTAGTAATTTAAAATAAGACTTTAAAACTTGAAGAATCTTTCATGATACAATAACAACTGATTTTGTTTCAGTGCCCCAATACCAGCAGATGGTAGAAAAAATTAAGTATGAATAGAAAATAGTAGTGAATGTATAATCACAAATATGTTAGGCAGTAACCTTAAAGACTGAGATAGTTTGCTAAAGTGGCTTGCATAACTTTCATTATTTTACTTATAGAACAGATGAATAAAATCTTGAAAACATTTAGAAATTATACTAATTTATTTTACCATAAATTCTTCATTAAGAAAAAATTGATAATGAATGGAGAGAACAAGAATGTAACCTCTACATGGGCAGAGGTCTTTGCTTTATTTACTCGTATATCCCTAGTATCTAGAACATTAGCAAGCACATACTTGGCATTAAATAAATGCATTGAATAAATGAACAATGCCTCGATGAAAACATAAACTCTTTGCTAATACTGCCTTCCTAAATGTGTTTTTTTAAAAATCACTTAAACATGCTTTCAGAATCTGAATACTGCCATTTATTAGAAAAAAATAGCTTAACCTCTTTGAACTTCACTATTTCTTTTTCTGTAATATGCATTTCTGTTAACATGAAGTAAAACTAACTTTTATCACAGTGCCTGGAACAAAGTAGGTGGTCATTAACTGTTTGTGAATTTTGTTTCATAAACACAATACCTGCATTTTAAAAAATAAGGTCCTATAACTTTAACCTAGAAATTGTTATTTATAAAAGAAGATTTATATCAATTATTTATATCAATAAAAAATCATATCAGTTGTTATTTACAAAAGAAAATAATGGCTCTTTGTGACAGTTTTTAAAATGTAGCAATACAAGAAGCAACGTTGCCTATGATTTACTACTTAAGAACAAATGCTCATGATGATGCATATAATCTATTTTTGTTAAGCAAATGCATAATTTAGTCAGCATCATATACAGTTTTGAAAAGTAAAGCATTATTACTTAGATGTCATTTCTTTGATCTCATGAAATATAGAATCCCTGGAATGAGAGAAAAGAATAAAATATTCTCTTTAACATATTTCTCTGCATAATATAAAAGATCTGTAAAATCACCTAAAAGGCAGAGGTGTCACACTATACCTCAGTGGTGATTTGCACCAAATACATTGTCTTTCATAAATTTCCTGAGCAAACAGAGATTCCCAATGAGAAATGAATACTTTAATCAATGCAACTTTTCAACCTATTTAGTCCCTGATATTGAAAAAGTATACCCAGTCATGCAGGATGGAACCAATTTTGAATTTACAGAGAAACTCATAACAAATTTAAATACCATAATATGCATATTATATCTGCAGCTGTCAGAAAACTTTATTTACAGTCAGTCGCCTTTCTCTGAATAATCATATTGTTGTCCTGAAAGATATTTAAGACCTTTGCCAAATTAGAGATATGGCCTACGTTTAGTGAATCATCATCATTGCACCTCCCCAGGGAGAGCTTAGATGAAAGAACTCATGTTGTCGTCAGTTGTTGTTAAGTGGAAGGGATGGTACTGATCCAACGACTTTAATAAATTGTTATTGAAAATGTGGTTTACCCAAAGGCCATTTTTCTCAAAATGTATTGTCATAACATCCACTGGAGAGAAAGTCATCAAAGATGAGAGATGTCTGTATCATTTTATATGATCAACAAAGACTAATTTTTTACTACGGAAAAGACATCATCCTTGGTGGGGTGTAGTGGCTCACACCTGTAATCCCAGCACTTTGGAAGGCTGAGGCGGGCGGATCTCAAGGTCAGAAGTTTGAGACCGTCCTGCCTAACACGGTGAAACCCTGTCTCTACTAAAAATACAAAAAAATTAGCCGGGCGTGGTAGTCCCAGCTACTCGGGAGGCTGAGGCAGGAGAATGGCATGAACCCGGGAGGCAGAGCTTGCAGTGAGCTGAGATCTCGCCACTGCACTCCAGCCTGGGCGAGAGTGCGACACTCCATCAAAAAAAAAAAAAAGACATCCTCATTATTTTAGGAGATAATTAAAATAATGTTTTTGTTTGTTTCTTTTTGTTTTTAACAACTGGACTGGTGACGTATAAAATGCTAAAAATAAAAACTGAATTGAGTATAAAATAATGAAGTCTTCTATCTTTGACAAAACTTTATGTTTTTCATTCTATGTAATCTAAAAGCATATCTCATTTGTAGTTATAATTTATTTTTAAAAACTTTCAAACATAAACAGTCATAGAGACAACAGTACAGTGATCCACCATAACACCATCATCCAGATTCAATAATTATTAAAATTTTGCAACCAATCTATCCCTTTCTCATTCCCATTCTCTTTGTTGAATTATTTAAAATCATTTCACATTGCTTCAGCATCTATTTCTAAAATTGTGGCTACATTACTGTAAAACCATGATGCAGTTACCACCTCCCAAAATTTTAAGCCTAATTCCTTAATATAATCTAATACCCCAGTCCATATTCACATTCTCTTTATAGTCTCAGAAACATCTCAATTTTTTCTTTTTAGAATGTACTTTAACATTGGATAAAACTGTAGAACAACATGTTGATATTTTAGCAAAATTGCCTACATTTGGTCTCTATTATAAAAGAAGTCTGTGTGATAGAAACTGTCTCCACGGCACTCAAGTGGGTGGAACGATCGTGACTGAATTCTATATATAGAATCTTTCAGTGAGATATAAAAACAGATGTTGTATGAAGCATCTGATGTTTCGTAAATGGGTTATTTCATCCAAATTTTTAGTGACCAATAGTTCATAGATTTTTTATATTAGGTAAATTACTTCACCCTCTCGAAAAGCATGAAGGAAAATATTCAAACATTCAAAGGGCTTTGAATTATCATGAAATGATTTAAGAAACGATGGTGTTTGGAGGGTGGTTGTAATAAAATGTGTGGAGTTGTAGCACTTTCTTTTGATTCCTCACTCTCAAAACACATGCATACACACGTATACACACACACACACACACACACACAGAGTCATGAGCAAAAGGATTTGAAGATTTGTTAGTTCGAACTTTCTGACAGGTTTTATTTTATAAATTGAGTTGTACAGGAGGTACTCTGAGAGGATAAATTGAAGAATTCTCCACAAATCTAATTAGAGAATTTAAAAAGTGAAAATATATTACACGTCATTTGTGGTCTGATATTTTAGCTTTAATTACACTGAGGGGAGTTATAAAATAGGCATATCAGTTTCGCTAAATGTTGACACCATCTGATATAACATTTGTAGAACTGGGACAGGAAACACTATTTTCAAAGTTGTCAAACTGAAGTACTATTTTTCTCCATAAATAAACAAAATGGTAAAAGAGTACACAAAACAATAAACAGATTCTAGCTGAGAATTAAACCACTAAAGTAGAAGCCAAGTTTTAGATAGCTACAAAACTGGCCATTACTTCTTATACTTCACTTTTCTGTAAACCATTCTAGGCAGAAGATTTTTTAAAATAAGAAAATCGCCAATAAACAATTTTGTTTAACATTTTTATGAGTCTGTGTGGTCTCCTAACTCTTTAGGAATGAGAACTGTATTTAAGGATTCATTTAAGTAAGTAGATAAAGGCATGGTACAGAATATCTACATATTAATTTGTGGGATGTGTAGACTGAGTTATGAGAATACTCAAGTTATAAGTCACTTTTGCATTCCTTCCAAACAAAAGACTTTGTCAGGTGAATGTTATGTTTTACATTTAATTAGCACTAGCAAGTATGATTTAATTGTAACCAAACTCAGTTATTTAGAAGTCTCTTATTTGTAAAACAGTATAGAATAATGTCAACAATTTAGCAAGAAAACTCAAATCACAGCATGTCAGAGCAAAAATGGATAGAGGTCCTCTATCGCAACTTCTTTGTCATGGATGAAAACAGTGAGGCTCAAAAAGTTTCAGTGACACATCAAGTAAGTGATAAGAGTCAAGACTAGAACTCATGTCTCCTGCTGCCCAGCCTAATGTCCTTTATGCTAACCACACATATTTAATGGCTGGGGTGTTGAATGATACTAGAATGAATTATACCTTTTATAAATTATTCATTATGCAAATTAATTTTTGTTGTTTTAGTTTTCTGTATTCATGACATATTTGAATTTAACACTGTTAATCTGGTACTTCTAGCTATTTCTACATTTTATGAGTTGTATACATTTTATATCAATGAGTTATAGAACAATAGCAGAAGTCACTTCTTTTTTCCAGATGGGACAGCAAAACCAGAAACTGACCCTTCAACTTTGAAGTAGCTTCTTGTTTGTTTCTTTCCCCTTTATATAGAATGTCTTGAAGCTGAGAACGAAGAGCTGTTGGAGAAACGAGGAGTTAAGAGTTCATTCGGCTGTCCAGATGTATCCAAGTATCCTGTGTTATTTGGCAATAAATACATCTGGGCAACTGACTGAATTTTTCGCTTTTCATGACTCAGCTGGAACCCTCCACAACCAGAAGATCCTGTTATAAAGTGAAAAGTTTGTGATCTCTTAATCTAATGAAATGGGAAGTAGAATTGCTTGTGGGTGAAGAGGCACCATTGTAAATGTAATTGGGAATGCGTTTTAGTATGCAACTAAATTGATTTTTAAGTGTCTTGACAAAAGATAAAGAGGATTTTTTTTCTAGCTTGCAAAATTAAAATCAAATTAACAGAAAATTTTGATTTGCTTCCATCAGTGACACTTGTCGTGCACTTAACTCACCAGTATAAAATAACTATTTTATATTGTGATGGAGAGTAGCTGGCAAATGCTGGCAAATATTATTTGTATATTACCATATTTAAAAGATATCTAACTTCAAGCTATGGCTATGTACATGGATCCTTCTAATGTATTTCCCCCAATCACTCTTTATCTCATGATGTAATTTCATTTTATTCATAGCAATTATCACTATTTGAAATTATCCTACCTCTTTGTTTAAATGTTTATTTTCTGTATCTCCAGCTAGAATGTAAGCTCCATTGGAGCAGGGGCCTTGTCTGCCTTGTTTACTACTACAAGCCCAGCATCTGGCATAGTGCCTGGCACCTAATAAGTAATCAATAAATATTTGAATATATGAAACTACTATTATACAGCTTTTGGTCCTGCAGATCAGTTGGAGTTGGTCTCCAACACAGAGATTTAACATACGGTTTGCTCCATTAGCTCTGCTCTTTGAAAGCCTTCAGTTTATTGTGCTATGGGCATACTAACGCTGAGATAATTCCCAGATAGTTCTGCTACCACCTGTGGAGAAAGCAGTTTCTAATTGCTGGGCACTCTGCCCACTAAGGCACATTCTCTCTATGTCTGTTACTACCATCGTAGAGTGATTTGCAATAGCTACTTTAAGTCTATCAATGGGGAAGTGTATGTTTTTAAAGTATTATTTTATGTAAACGGAATAGGTCTAGCTGTGAAAAACATAATTTTATATGCTGTGGATTTTGAGTTAACTGTTGTGTGAATTCGCACATAATTTAACAATAATCACGCTCGTGGAACCTGTCAAACACAAGCAGAGGCATTTAGTACATACAAACGAGGAGAAAAAATTCCAAGTATAGGAGGAACAGGTAAATCTGTTTAAATAACTACTTAACATTATCTTGGAGGAGAGAGAATAAAGGTAATGAGCCTAGACTTGCATTCAAATTGAATAATCACTCGTGGAGGAGTAGTCTTTAATTTCATTGATGATAATAACTGAAAAACTTTCTATCAAAATAATAAAAATTATCTGATTTGACTATAGTTAGCAAAGGTGAGTTTTTAGTATGACAAATGTATGATTTATTAGAAAATCACTAGAGTACATTTGAAGTTGAAAGGAAAATTTCCTACAGCATTCATTAGTCCTAAGGATAATTTTTGAATTAAATGAGTTCCCCTAAAATTATTGTAAATCTGTGCCACATTAATATAATCTTCCCAGGACTAATCTGAACATTTATGGCTAATTCATTTTTGATTTAGCCATCCGCTAAAAGCTCAGTGGGTATAATAACTAGAGGGATAATATTTGAATTATGAGTCATAATTTCTGAACACTGAAAATTGATACAAATCAAACGTCTATATTATTATTTATTCAATTTTTAAATGATTTGTTATAAAAAGTCAGAAATTATCTAGTCGACTATATTCTGCAATTTTTTTTTTGTTTGTTTTGAGACAGGGTCTGTTGCCCTAGCTGGAGTGCAGTGATGTGATCAGGGCTCACTGTAGCCTCGACCACCTGAGTTCAAGGGATCCTCCCACCTCAGCCTCACGAGTAGCTGGGACCAGAGGCACACGCCACCACATCTGGCTAATTGTGTGTATTTTTTGTAGACATGGGGTTTTGTCATTTTGCCCAGGCTGCTTTTGAACTCCTGAGCTCAAGCAATCCACCCACTCCAGCCTCCCATAGTGCTGGGATTATAGGCATGAGCCATCACATCTGGCCTATTCTACAATTTAAAAAAATTTAGTGTGAAATTTAGTCTTTCATTTTGACAGAAAATGTGCTGCATCATTATAATGTGCTAATGGAATTTCCAGAAATCTAGTGTAAACTGTATCTTTTCATGGGTTAATCTAGACTCTCCACTTTTTGTTAAAACACTAGTAGAAATGCTGGCATTTTTTTTTAAGGGTCATCAATATTATATTCAACCAGGTCTGGGAAAGAAAGAATAAAAAGTAGTGTGAGAACAGAAAATGTGATTGAAACACGATCAATCTTTCGTCAGTGCCAAAGGGTAGATAAGGAATGGTAAAAATGAATTATAAATGGTTAGCTTTAGAGGATGCAAGGCAAGGGTTTTCAATAAAGTTGTAAGCTTCTGTCCTCTCCAAGCACAATTTGGGCAAAACCAGAGCTCTTCCTTTATTCTTAGATAGTATCTTTTGACTTCACACCTTAAATTTCCTACCTTCCCATCAATCAGCCAATTACTTTGTACCCAGGACTTGTCTAAGGATTGTGGATGTTACATGGAAAGTACATATATATGGCTCCTCTGCTCAAAAATTTGCCTTTAGTATTAATACAACACCTTTAAAAGGCCTTGGTGGTGCCAGCCTTTGTGCCCCACAGTTTCTTGTTTTCTTTGATTTTGTTAATATTTTTTGAGGCAGGATCTCACTGTGTCACTCAGACTGGAGTGCAGTGGTGTGATCACGGCTCACTGCAGCCACCACCTCCTGGCCTCAAGCCATCCTCCCACCTCAGTCCCTAAGCCCACCCCACAGTAGCTGGGACTATAGGGCCGCACCATCACATGGGGTTGATTTTTTTGCAGAGATGGCGTCTTGCTATGTCCCACAGTTTTTAACTTATTTTTTTAATTATTTTTGCTTCCAAGATGATTATTGATGATGACTTCTAAGTATTTCTGTGAGTGATGCTGATTCTGATAGTTTGCAATTTATGTCCAGCGGAGATTCGATTTTGGTTCAGTTGTCTTGGAGTGTTCACACTATTTTGGATGACATATGCTGTATAACACATGGCATATAGCCATATGAGCATAGATTTCATAGGCATGAATTAAATATAATACTCATGGTATGGATTCATACTTAATTAAATTTTCACACTAATTGAGGTTATTCTGCAACATCCTGTGTAAAATTGTACTATTGAAAATTATGTGAAAACTAGTGTTTCTCCCCCATTTGTCTTAGCAAATGTAGTTACTGTTATGGATGCCTGAAAAATTTACAGTGCTTTAGAGAGGGCGTGAAAAGGTCTGTGATTTATACTGTAGAAAGGATTGAGAGATTGGTCTGAATGTGTATTTAGTGATTAGTGATCCTGATCTTATTTCCATGATTTAATCTGTGATTTTCTCCTCATACTTGAGACAGCTAATTGGTTTTAGGTTAATGAATCTTTTCCTGGACATGAAATTGTGAATATGTATGACTACACAAACTAACACATAAACACACAAATATTATATATTATAAAGTTGGTTATAATTACAAATTATATTACTAATGAAATTATAATTATAAATTATAACACTCAGTAAATTATTAAACCCAGTTTCTAGGTGAATATTATAAAGTCCCATTAAAAATTAGTCAATTATTCCATCAATTATCTCACAAGTGATTTTTTAAAAATTTTACAAAACACAGGCCTTCCCAAATTTGAAAATTTAGATTTATAAGTATTCTTTTGTGTTCACGCAACTTTAAAAGTTCTGTTACACAGATCAGAAAGTTTCATTAGAGTTGTTTCGCTATGGTTTTCACTTTCTTTCGTTGATTGATCTTATCCAAGACTTAAGAAGTTTTGCATCACCTTCCCTTTTAGTAGAATTACTCACAGAACATTTCTTACTGCAAAATATCATCATCACAGTGGTCTGGCCACTTGGGGAAACATGTAAGATAACATAATTTACTTTACATAATTCATATAATTTATTCCCATCACACCATGTTCCTAAACTCTTTCCACCAGTTCAGGGGTATTTTCTATCATGTCTAGTCAGTGTTCATGCAAATTTTAAGAGCATGGGGAGACATGATTTTGCCTACAAGTCATTTTAGTTAATAAATTGGAAATCTATATACATTTTTTGTGATTATTACTCATTCTTCTTAATAAAATTGGAACAAAAAATAAATATTTGATGTTTAATCTTTCTGCTTATATTTCTCAGGAATATACATACAAAAAGCATAACAAAGCTGGCTAATTTTTAAAGGAATATAATATTTTGAGTAACAGTAATGGAATTCATCTATAACTAAAAATGTGGCTAATAAAGTGCTTCATGAGATGGTTATTGTATCATCTTGTTTTGTTATACTCTACTGGAGCACTGCATGTTTTACTCTGTCTTTGTACCTTTAAAAATTATACTAATATTTGAATACATAAAAATAAATATTGAAAACCATTTTAGTACTTTTGGCATAAAGAAAACGGAAGAATTTTGATATTTATTGAGGGCTAAGAATCAGGATGGGACCTTTTGGTTTCTGTTACCATTTTTTCAGACCTTCCAGAGAAAGAGATGTCTGTGTTTTCTGGTAAAATTTATGGGACAGAATTGGCCTGACTAATGGTCAGGGTGATCTCTCTCTCTCTCTCTCTCTCTGTCAGAATAGTTTGAGTTCCTAGATATTGGAAGGCCACATTTTATGTATTACTGTAGTAAGGGGATGATTTTGACATTGATTTTTGTGTAGGTAGCACTGATAGAACTGACAAATGATAGCTAAGGGATGAAGAAGGGAGAAAATATTAAATATGTATCTTGAATAACAAAGATCATGCTATTAAATGAGACGGGAAACATAGGGAGAAGTGATTTGTTCTCGT
The DNA here is from genome assembly GCF_002776525.5 of Piliocolobus tephrosceles. NCBI lineage: Eukaryota > Metazoa > Chordata > Mammalia > Primates > Cercopithecidae > Piliocolobus > Piliocolobus tephrosceles. The sequence goes on along the minus strand of NC_045445.1, from coordinate 39,413,478 downwards.
TAAATTTTACTTCCAAATTTCTAGAAGGAGCTAGAAGCACACTAAAGAAAGCTTATCAAGTCTTATCAAGACAGATTTTCATGATCATATTTATTTTAAATATTTATAAACTAGACAAAACAGATGATCTTTCAGTGTTATTCCATGTTCTCAAGCTATTCAATTATCTGTCTTTCTCACCCTCTGTCTCTCACATTCACACACATACCCCTAAATTCTTCTCATTGATAGCCCAGTGTATGTGAATTTAGCAGTGTCATGATCCTGACTCTTAAATAGCTTTGTAATATCAGAAAAGAATACAGTTAGATGTTTGGTGTTGGTAGAGAGTACAATCAAAATCCTAAATCGAAAATATAGGAGAGAGGTTCTTAGCAAATTTGCATCCAGTTTACTTTTTGCCAATACTTTAACATACCAAATATAGTTAGTGCTAAATGATGAATAATCTACTATGTAAATATTTGGTTGGATTTGATGCAGCAAATAACTCTTTAAAAAATAACCTACAGAAATAAAAGATATTCACTCTGAGGCCGGGCGCGGTAGCTCAAGCCTATAATCCCAGCACTTTGGGAGGCCGAGACGGGCGGATCACGAGGTCAGGAGATCGAGACCATCCTGGCTAACACCGTGAAACCCCGTCTCTACTAAAAAATACGAAAAACTAGCCGGGCGAGATGGCGGGCGCCTGTAGTCCCAGCTACTCGGGAGGCTGAGGCAGGAGAATGGCGTAAACCCGGGAGGCGGAGCTTGCAGTGAGCTGAGATCCGGCCACTGCACTCCAGCCCGGGCGACAGAGCGAGACTCTGTCTCAAAAAAAAAAAAAAAAAAAAGATATTCACTCTGAAATTCTTTGAAAAGTTGTTTGATTTTTCATGTTTTCTCCCTAGTACTTTAGAAGATGTATTGTTACTTGTTAATCCAGAAAAGAAACTAAAGATTTTTGTTCCAATTGTCTAGTGCAACTAATCTTTAGTTGGTAATTTTCAGTATTATGCCATGTGCTCTTTCTCTAATATATCATCTGCTGGCTACTAACTGATCAGTACTAGAGTGGTTGCTATATTTACTATAGTAAATTTAATCAATTCATTTATTTAGTATAAACCTGTTGCTGCCCTCTGGAGAATGTTGTTGGTTAATGCAAAAGTATAAAGAGAACTATGTAATTGCAGGTTTCACTTTGAAGCAATCTAAGCTAGAAATATATAAAATGTGTTCCGTTTATAGAATGCCTAAAACTTGCTTTGGTTTTCCATGTTGCTATAAGATGAAACCTTTTTATTTTAGATATGCTATTTAATTATTGGATCACATATTTTCTCCCAATGGTGTGCAAATTAAGAAGAATATATTCTTAATTTTTTTCAAAGCATTGATTTGAAGCCATGTGTACTCCAAGAGGGGGAAATATGGTATAAACCATGTATAAATAAAACATATACGGGAAATTTTTAAAAACTGTGATGATAAATAATTGAAAAATCTGCTCTCTTTGCTATATTTTATCATTTACATAGTATAACATGCTTACCTGTTTGCTGAATTAAGTAATAACTGTTTCTTATCACCATTAAGTGCATTTAAGTTTATTTAAATGGGCACTTTGGGAGGCCGAGACGGGCGGATCACGAGGTCAGGAGATCGAGACCATCCTGGCTAACACGGTGAAACCCCGTCTCTACTAAAAAATACAAAAAAACTAGCCGGGCGAGGTGGCGGCGCCTGTAGTCCCAGCTACTCGGGAGGCTGAGGCAGGAGAATGGCGTAAACCCAGGAGGCGGAGCTTGCAGTGAGCTGAGATCCGGCCACTGCACTCCAGCCTGGGTGGCAGAGCGAGACTCCGTCTCAAACAAAAAAAAAAAAAAAAAAAAAAAAGTTTATTTAATTGGTTACTATGCAAGTTATTTGGACATTTAACTGATTTTCTCTTTCTCCTTTTTTCTCCCCAGAAAGGATGATATGATGAACCTAACCTGTTAATTTCCTCTTCTCAATTTTAAACTTTGGTTGCTTAACACTGAAGCAATCATGGTGAACCTGAGGAACGCGGTGCATTCATTCCTGTAAGGATGTTACTACTTATTACTTTAATAAAAAGATAATTTTGCTTGGTAGCTTGCTCAACATGTTAAAAAATGCTTCTATATGACCAGCTATATTTGCCTCAATCTGCATAAATGGCTTACATCCCAAAAGATTAATATTATGGGTGTCTCCTATTCAAAAATAATTAATGAGAACAAATAATTTGGACTCTAATTAAGCACTACAGCTCATGTATTTAAACAAGTAATAAGGTAATAATGCCCTAAATTCAAATAATCTCAATGTTCATGGTTACTTTTTCCGTGGGTAAAACTTAGAAAGGAAAAAGTTTCTTTTCTTTTCTTTCTTGCGTGAACTGAACAGTTAAGAGAATGAAATGCCTCTGGTTTTGTGAAGAATAGTTGAGGCAGCAAAAGAAAAGGTCAGCAGTCAGGGGGTAGGGCTTGGTGATGTAGCTGGGTGGGAAAAACCAATGTCGTCCTCAGAAGTCTTGGTGCAGTGACCCAGTTGCAGCCAATAGTATACAGCATAAAGGGTGTAGGTAAAGATATAGGAGATTCAAATAAAAAGCAATTCTAAATTTGATCTAATCCAGGTATACCTTCCTTTTACATAGTAAAATGTTGGAGTGGTTTCTTCCAAATCTGCTTTTTGAGGAACAGAGCATAGAAAAAAAAGATCCAAAGCTACGTAAACTCTGATCAGTGTAGTTGAGAAACCCCAAATCTCCTTGCTCCTAGGTAGTCTCCTTTATGATTCTTGTAAAAGACCTCACCCAGGAAAAGTTTACAGTGTGGTGGAGACATAAAGTTCAGCAACACTGGAACCTCTGCAATGTGCATCACCATGGCCCATCTTGAGTGTCATTGTTGTGATGATAGTCTCAAGTACGGAAGAGTCCAAGAAAACTAGAGCAGACAACTGGGAAAGAAAAGAGTGAAGGACAGCGATAAAGAAGGGAAAAGAAGAGTTGGGTATGGGAAAATGAAAGGACAAGTGTTCCTACTCCATGAGCCTGTGCCAGCCTAGTATATAGCCATTGGCCAATATACCAAAGTGTATGGCTGCCGTAAAGGGCACCAAATTATTCTGCTATGAAATTAACTAAAGAATTCATATATAATTTTTTAAAATTCTATTGAAACAAGGAACCATTCCTGTGTTCTAACAATGTCCATTTTTCTACGTCATAGAAAAACGCAGTAGATTTTAAATATATTCGACTTTTTAAATTATCATTTTGTTTATCTACTAAGAATGTAAAATTATATTTTCATTAAAACTTTAGTAGCAATGAGTAAATTCTATGCATTTCAGAGAGAAATTGTGATTTTTTGTACATATTTTATGAGATTCCTATGAGCTTAAAAACAATTAGGATAAGCTTTAAGAACAAGACTTAAATTACTCCTCTTTTGTAAAAGGACTTTATAATTTCACTGAGCATGTAAGTATTAAAAATTATATTTAGGCCGGGCGCGGTGGCTCAAGCCTGTAATCCCAGCACTTTGGGAGGCCGAGACGGGCGGATCACGAGGTCAGGAGATCAAGACCATCCCCGGCTAACACGGTGAAACCCCCGTCTCTACTAAAAAATACAAAAAACTAGCCGGGCGAGGTGGCGGGCGCCTGTAGTTCCAGCTACTTGCGAGGCTGAGGCAGGAGAATGGCTTAAACCTGGGAGGCGGAGCTTGCAGTGAGCTGAGATCCGGCCACTGCACTCCAGCCTGGGCCACAGAGCGAGACTCCATCTCAAAAAAAAAAAAAAAAAAAAAAATTGTATTTAATTGTAATACAGCCAATTCGTCATTACAAAACTGAAGAATAAAGGATTAAACTTTAATAAAATCATAAAATCTTGTCTATAAGTAGTGCTCAATAAAAATGTATTAAACTGAATTTAATTGAAACCAGGAAAGTGAAGTAGATACTTTTTCAATATTTATCCTAACACCATTACCTTATTTTGTAATTCACAACAGATATGTTTAGATCTGACAAAACTCCTTCCTTCAATAATTCAGTATTTTTCTCACAGATTCTTTAATTAAAAAAAAAAATCTGACCAGTAGAGATAGGCTAGATAACTACTTGAAACAGTCCAAACTCAAAGATACTCAAATTATAAAATTCATAATTTGACATAATGTTCTTCGTGTATGTTTTTGTTATGTATAATTTTGTCCTGTACTCCTCTACCATTTTTAGGGACATGTGAAAGAATTTCGATGTTTCCACAATTTACTCAGAAAATTTGAAGCAAACTGCATACACCCCTAGGACCTTATTCTATAGGTTTAAGGATAAATATATTTGTCATTCTGCAATCAACAACTGAAGACACAGTTCAGTATCTGAGATAAATTTTTGTGGGACTACTTGAGATGATCATCAGCTAATTTAAAACAGAACATTGTTTTTTAAAACACCAGCAGAACAAGTTTTTTATCAGCTAGGCCAGAAAAGACTCTGGAAAATGTACTGGATTTAAGATTGTTTTTCTGAGTCCAGTTCTTCATACATAGACATCATCTCAAAATAAAATCTAAACTTAAATTATCCTGGCAAATTTTGAAATACATGAGTTGAGATATAGCAAACATAAAATACTTTTGTTTAACTATGAAACAGACAGAAGGTACCGCCAGCATTTACTGAGGGCCTTTTATGACACAGGTATTATTATTAAGTTTGACATATACCATTTAATTTTCACAACAACCATGTGATGGACATCGTCCTTGTACAGATGAAGTTGATGTTGTGATAGGTTGTAAATTTTGACTGGTCAAAAATTACTGAAGTCAGGTGGCCAGAACATTGGCCACATGCCACTTTCGATAAATACAGTGACAGAGTAATCAAAGCTGAGAACAAATAATTTGCTTCTATTTATTTGGTCCTTTATTCCAATAATTTTTACTCATATTAATCACAGATTAATTATGAGATAGATGCTGGAATCCTGTATTATTTTTGCCTATTTTGTATGTTCTGGGAAAATAATACATTTGGAAGAATTTACTGATTAATTCTCATCATTTGATAAGAATTGCGATTTCTCTGATAATGGTAGTGAGCAATGAGTCCATTAAATCACACATGTGTTATCCCTGTCTGGAGATACTATCTTCAGTTCAAAGTACAAGTGACTGGGATAATGACATAAAAATACATAACATGGAGAACACATAGACTCTGAATGTTGTGTCATGTGTTCCATCTCCCTAATTTCAGAAAGAATCATCCTTCAACTATTTTGCATAGAGATTTATGTAGCATATATTGTGTGACCAGAGGCAATTTTCTCCTCTATAAATAATATGAAGGTTGAAAAACCACTACATGTAGGAAACATATCCTCATGTTGCTGATTAACATTAATTAAATAACTGTTACTACACATGGAATAAACATAAATCAGTCATTCACAGGTAATATTTCTTGGTTTTAAGCAGGAAATATTGAACATGCTTGGCTGTGTTGTCTGTTTTATTAAGGAAAACATGTGTAGCTTTATTAGACATTTTAGGAGCTTACACTTTGAGAGACTACTTATGTACGTAACTCAAATAAATCTCATGTCACCATAGGGGGATATTAATTTAGAACGTGCAAATGACAGCCACATCCATCTCTTGCAATAGCCTGCCACCTGGCCTGAAATTCCTACTGGTAGAATCTACCTAAGGACCATCATGAGAAATGTACATTTTAAATAACTTAAGAGATTTAGTTCCAGTGCTTGAAAAGTAATAAATCCATAGGCATTAATCATCACCACAAATCATTATCTAGCCAAGAACAGGACCCAGAAAATATAAGACAAGACGGAAATGCGGAGAGTGGCAGGTAGAAGGAAAGTTTATAGCACAAAACATTAAGAAACGATTGAACCAGCATAATGACACTTTGCAAATGTGAAAAGGTAGAAAAACTTCTAAAAAGAAATGAATGGGTACTCTTGTCAAAACCCACTGTACCTCTTCCAGGCGCTTGACCGAAGTTGGTCTGATGGCAACTTAATTCCTTCTTAGCCTTGGATCAGTAGAATGCAATTTCCCGTTTCCTTGTTATGGTAATGGATCCTTTAAGGAAATCTCCCTTCATTCTGTTATCAGCTGTCTCAGAACATATCTAAAGGAAATAGTATTTTTAAAATATAAAGAATAGACTATTAGAGCAAATCAAGCAATATTGTGGTTTCAGATCACAGTAAAAGTTTAAAACATAGACTTTGAAATCAGTGGGACCTGAGTATGGACCCTGGCCCCACCACTTACTGACTGTTTGGGCTTGAAAGTTACTTACCCTTTCTGAACTTTACTCAGTCTTTTCATTTACATGATGGATATAAATTAGAACTGACATCATGAGGTTGTTTAATAAGATCAAATGAGATTATACATACATGTTTCAGCAAACTAAGTGCCTAACTCATAATAATACCACTCCATAAAAGTTGGTGATTTTTGGAGAGAAAGAAGAAATACTGAGATTTAATTAAGAGAGTAGAAATAATGATGATGACAATGATGATAATGATGACAATGATCCTTGGAGAAGCAGTTGTTTTGCATGATAAACATATTGTGTATAAGTAATATAATATGTACCTGATTTTTTTTTCTTCTTAATTTTCAGTGTGCACCTAATTGGCCTATTGGTTTGGCAATGCGATATTTCTGTGAGCCCAGTAGCAGCTATAGTAACTGACATTTTCAATACCTCCGATGGTGGACGCTTCAAATTCCCAGACGGGGTACAAAACTGGCCAGCACTTTCAATCGTCGTAATAATAATCATGACAATAGGTGGCAACATACTTGTGATCATGGCAGTAAGCATGGAAAAGAAACTGCACAATGCCACCAATTACTTCTTAATGTCCCTAGCCATTGCTGATATGCTAGTGGGACTACTTGTCATGCCCCTGTCTCTCCTGGCAATCCTTTATGGTAAGTACAATTTTATTCACTTTTCAATCTCATATAATGTTATAAATTGCTGTCATAGTAAACACTCATAAAGTTAATTATTTTACTTGTAACATTTGGGAAAAAAAGCAAATTGTGTGACAGAAGGAGTTGGATGTATGTATCATATTTATTAAATAAATCAGTAACAGTCTTCCAAAAGCAAAACAGACATTTTATAATATATTAAAATCATACATAGATGCTGTCCAGCTTAGTGTCTTTGTAAACAGTGAATGAACAGTTAGTTGCTTTACAGTATACCGAATGGGACAGTAACAGAAACATCTTTCAACCCCTGTGTTCTGGGCAGTACACATACCTACTACCATCTCTGATACAAAGAAGGAAAAACAGGCTCATCCACTTTAATAAATATATTTTAAGAAATCCTTTTTAAAGTTGCCAAATTAAGTGCTGGACACAAAACAGGCACTCAATAATAGCTATTCTTCTTGTTCATGGAGTCTATAATTTCTGTTATTACAAAGAGACAAGAGATAGCAAAATTAATTACTAAGTATTTAAGTGCAAGTTCATATCATCACTTTAAAAATTCAGGTATTGAAAGTTTCAATTGATTTTAAAGAGGTTTTTAATTTTTCTTTTGATTTTCTTCCATCCCTTCATTCTGTTCATTTTAACCTAAGGTTTCATTTCCAGCTAATATTTATGATGAACAATCAAATCGTTTATACAATTCTATAAAGTATGTTTACTAGGAAGTTGGAAAGCCCAGTCTGAATTTAATTGCTAATATGCTTATCTCACAAAGGAGTAAAATAGACTTCCAGTTGCCTGGAGTGTATAATGAAACTAGAAGAAATAATATTGAAAGTGTATCTAGTTGTCGAATCCTAAAAGAAAATAAATGCATCTAGAAAAATAATCTCTCATGAAATGTAAAAATTAATTAGCCTGTTCTAAACCTGCAGCAATAGTAGATTATCTTAACAGGCATTTCATAAAGTGTTCTCAGGAAATATGCTTTTCTTATTCTTCATCAAGTTTCAATGATGCATTAGCCTTAAAGCACCAGTATTTTATCTGCTCAGTGGGCATTTTACCACTCTATTGCTCCAAAATTAAGAAAAGATTACTGGAATGAAGTGAAACTGTGATTTAGAAGGTATACTTTGTTCTGTGGTGTCTGTTTTGCCAGCTTCTCCCTTTTAAAAAATGTGAGTGGCCAAATAATGGTATTAACATAAATCCAAGCCTCTTAACATATCTATTCCCCTGCCCAAATAAACAAAGAACAATATAAAAAACAATAAAACTACACAATACCACCATTAAGTGTGGAGAACATTCAAATTTCAAATTACCTGTAAGTAGAAAAACAAACAGGAAATAACATTGAGCTATCTATTAGGCTTCTACCCCATGCTGTTTTGTAGAAGAAGAGTAGTCCAGGAAAAATAGCATGAAATAAACTAGAGGAAAGCTATTAGAAAGCCTAAGATTGATCTAAACTCACCGCAAGTGGCTAGGCGTGGTTACTCGCGCCTGTAATCCTAGCACTCTGGGAGGCCCAGGCAGACGGATCAAATTTCACTGGAATTTGAAACCAGCCTGGCCAACGTGGTGAAACCCAGTCTCTACTAAAAATGCAAAAAAAAATTAGCCAGGCGTGGTGGTGGGTGCTTTTAATCCCAGCTACTCCAGAGGCTGAGGCAATAGAATTGCTTGAACCCGGGAGGCGGAGGTTGGTTGCAGCGACCCGAGATCACACCACTGCACTCCATCCTGGTGACAGAGCAAGAATCCATCCAAAAAAAAAAAAAAAAACAAACAAACAACAAAAACACCACAAGCAAGTAAGTCTACCCCAAGTATGAAAATACTGAAAAGTTTCTCTAGAAGGTTAGCCTTTAGATAAGGTACTGAAAAGTATGCATTAAAAAAAAAAAAAAAAAAAAAAAAAAAAAAAAAAGCACAGTGAAAAGAAAAAGAAGCAAGAGGGGGAAATTTATCATCTCACAATACAGAAAATGTCAAAATATTAGAGCCCATCATCCCTCCCTCTACTGTCTCCCACTGTCCCTCAAAGGCCCTCCAGTAAAGAAACCACACTTTGATACACAAAGAGGATGCTCTTGAGCTTGGAATTTTGGAAGCTACCTACAAACTGCCAGTCATGTTCATTGAAATTCTGAGATGCAACCAATCTTCATCTATACCAAGGTACTGTAGAAAGAAATCAGAATATAAGAATAGAAAGAAGGCATTTGATGAACATTCCCTCCAATAAAGAATGATCAAGCAGAAGAATATGCTAGCAAAACACTTCAAAACAATATCTTCAAACAAGCATGTTAAGGTATTAAAAAATATACCTTGAAGTAGTAATCTAATAACTAAGAATAGAAATGGCCAAAAAATAGGACAATATGAAGCAAAATTAACTGAATTCAGGACAAATAAAACAGAAGAAAAAGACATCATATCAGGAATGAACATGAAAAGCACCCAACAAAGAATTGATTCATATGAAACTTAATAAGGAGTATAGAAGAAAAACAGGTTAACAAAGAGAATGAAGATGAGACAAAGAAAGAAGTAAAAATACATCAGAAAGAGAGTGGTTGAAATGAAATATCAGCAAAAATGATCAAATGTATGTATGAGAATCCTTGAAAAAGAACAAATAGTAAAACATAATTAGTATTTAAAACTATAATCCAAGAATGTCTTCAGAAATAAGAGAGAATCTGACTCTACATATTGATAGGTTCAACCCAGTGCTAGAAAACTGACCTGAAACAATGAAATCAGAGATAAATCTGAGACACTGGATTTTCAATATAAAGAAAAAATCCTCAGGGTTTCCAAGCAAAAGGAGGGAAAAATTTACAAGAGCAAGAGCGTTAGACTGGCCTTACTTGTCAAAAAAAAAAATGACAAAGCAACAGTGAAACAATACTTTCAAAAAACAACCATTTATAGGACATTCTTTGAAAGGCAAATTTATACAGTCAGGAAACAGATCAGCAGTTTCAACGGCTAAAAGTGGGAAGATGACTTCAAAAAGGCATTTATTTTGGTATTATAAAACTGTTCTAGGCCGGGCGCGGTGGCTCAAGCCTGTAATCCCAGCACTTTGGGAGGCCGATACGGGCGGATCACGAAGTCAGGAGATTGAGACCATCCTGGCTAACACGGTGAAACCTCCTCTCTACTAAAAAAAATACAAAAAACTAGCCGGGCGTGGCGGCGGGCGCCTGTAGTCCCAGCTACTCGGGAGGTTGAGGCAGGAGAATGGGGTAAACCCGGGAGGTGGGGCTTGCAGTGAGCTGAGATCCGGCCACTGCACTCCAGCCTGAGCGACAGAGCGAGACTCCGTCTCAAAAAAAAAAAAAAAAAAAAAAAAAAAAACTTCTATATCTTGATTGTGGTGATGGTTATACAAATACATATATACATAAAAATTTGAAGAGCTATAAATTCTAGTACACAGTTTTAAAAAGGTGAATTTTACTTTGTATAACAGATGCCATAAATTTAAAAATATTTTTAAGTACACAAAAAGGTTTGGAAAAATGAATCTATATCTAGACAAGTTGTCCATTAAGACCATAAAAAGTTTAAGTCTTTTAAAATTCAAGAAATTCTGTACCACAAGCCCTTTTAAAAAATAAAATAGTGGAGGTCAGGTGTGGTGGCTCATGCCTTTAATCTCAGTACTTTGGGAGACTGAGGTGGGCAGATCATTTGTGGTCAAGAGTTCGAGACCAGCCTGGCCTACTGGGTTTCTTTAGTAGAGACCCTGTATCTACTAAAAATACAAAAAAAAAAAAAAAAATAGCTGGATGTAGTGCTGCCTGCCTGTAATCTCAGCTCCTTGGGAGACTGAGGCAGAAGAATTGCTTGAACCCAGGAGGCGGAGGCTGCAGTTAGCCAAGATTGAGCCACTGCAATCCAGCTTGGGTGACAGAGGGAGACTTGTCTCAAATAAAATAAAATAGAATAAAATAAAATTACAAAATAAAACAAAATAAAATAGTGGATGGGATTCATCTAACAAAGCAATGACTGGGATAATTTCCTCAAAAAGACTGATGATAAACATTTAATATATTTAACTTTAGAGTTAAAATAAAAGAAATGGTATTATAAGAGCAGAAAAATACTATGTCATATAATATATATTACATTTTATCTGTTCTAACAATCTGGAAACAATGCAACCAAAAATTAGGAAGAGAAAGAGGAAGGGGAACAGGAGTGTAGAATCGCTTCATTGATTCTTCTATAAACGAATAAGAATTAAATTATAACCTTAAAAAACTGGCAAATCATAAAGTAATAGAATTGATAAGAAAACATGAGTCTAGGGTCATTAAGCATGTTATAAATATAAAGTTAAGCACTAGAACAAAAATACACACCTTCTTAATTAAGCACCAGAGGAAATGTAATCAGTAGAAGAGCCAAAACCAGTCAAATAGAGGAAGAAATAGAAGAAAATAAGTCTTGGTGCGGTGGCTCACGCCTGTAATTCCAGCACTTTGGAAGGCCGAGGCGGGCAGATCACGAGGTCAGGAGATCGAGACCATCCTGGCTAACACGGTGAAACCCCCTCTCTACTAAAAAATTAGCCAGGCGTGGTCGTGGGCGCCTATGGTCCCAGCTACTCCGGAGGCTGAGGCAGGAGAATTGCCTGAACCCGGAAGGCGGAGCTTGCAGTGAGCCAAGACTGCCCTTCTGCACTCCAGCCTGGGCAACAGAGTGAGACTCCATCTCAAAAAGGAAAAGAAAAGAAAACATACAAATACACTTAACATTATATGATGATTTAATATGACAGAGTTGAAATCAAACCTATCAGGAAGTAATAATAATAAACTTGAATGAAGAAGCTATCACTCTATTAAACATAAAAGATTTTTAATTAGGCTTATGAAGAAAGACCCAAGTATATTCCATATACAAAAGTAACCCTTACAATCCAGGGATAAGTAAGCGCTAAAAATAAAAGGGTAGGTGAAAGTATACCAAACAAATGGAACAATAAAGCAGAAATTGCGATCTTGATATCTGACAAAAAAAATTAGAAGTAAAAAAATGATAAGAGTGAAAAAGGAAGATGCTTATTAATGATAAAAGAAAGCTACAATTAACTACAAAGGAATGGCAGTTAAGAATATCTCTGCATCCAGTAACACAGAAATGACTTTTATAAAGGAAAATCTAAAAAGGGTGGAAGAATACATTTATGGGTGCATTCTAATAATGGGAGATTTTAATATACTGTACTCAGTACAAGAAAGACTGGACCAAAAAAAGAATATAGATCTTATGAATGTAGATTGAACTGTACACTCTTATCATAGAAAGTATACCTTCTTTTTTTTTTTTTTCTTCTTTTTTTTTTTGAGACGGAGTCTCGCTCTGTTGCCCAGGCTGGGGTGCAGTGGCCGGATCTCAGCTCACTGCAAGCTCCGCCTCCCGGGTTCACGCCATTCTCCTGCCTCAGCCTCCCGAGTGCCTCCCGAGTGGTTGGGACTATAGGCGTCTGCCACCTCGCCCGGCTAGTTTTTTGTATTTTTTAGTAGAGACGGGGTTTCACCGTGTTAGCCAGGATGGTCTCGGCCTCCCAAAGTGCTGGGATTACAGGCTTGAGCCACCGCGCCCGGCCGAAAGTATACCTTCTTAAGTGCACATGAAGTACACAAAATTTAATCATATATTAGGTCACAAGAAAAGGTTAAAGTAGAAATTTTATAAAAAGTTCTTTTTGATAACAATGTAACAATACTAGAAAGTACTAACAACAAAAGCTGTAATATTATGTTGGAACCATAAGTTTTAAACAGCTCTTGTGGGAAAAGAAGAATGCAAACAGAAATTATCAAATTTATTTTAAAACATGATAGCATAAACACTGCTTTATGAAAATCTATAGGATACACATAAAGGAGTGAACAAAGGAACATTCATAATTCCAATCACATTTATCAGTAAAAAACTAAAGTATATGAATAAATTCCCATTAAACAATCTTGAAAAAGGACCAAAAAAGAAAATGAAAGAAAGCACAAAGCAGAAAAAATATAATAAAGATAACAGCAATAATTCACTGGGTAGAGAACAATAGAGAAAAGAAGGACAGTATACCTAATCAAGAAATTAAACACCTGGCTCTTTTTTTCTTTCCTTTTCTTTCATTTTTTGTTTTGTTTTGGTTTGGTTTTGTTTTGAGAAGGGATCTCACTCTGTCACCCAAGCTAGAGTGCAGTGGTACGATCTCGGCTCACTGCAACTGTAGTCTCCTGGATTCAAGTGATTCTCGTGCCTCAGCCTCCTGAGTAGCTGGGATTACAGGCATGCACCACAACACCCAACTAATTTTTTATGTTTTTGGTAGACACGGGGTTTTACCATGTTGGCCAGGCCACTCCTGACCTCAAGTGATCCACCCGCCTCAGTCTCCCAAAGTGCTGTGATTACAGGCATGAAACAGCATGCCAGGGCACTCCTGGGTTTTTAAAAGATTTTCACAAAATGGAAAATTACTAGCTAGTTTTTACAAGGAAAAAGGAATAGAGCATAAATATATCAAATAAAATATGAGAGGGAATATTACCATAGAAAAAAATAAATTTTGTAAATCACGAGATTACCTTGTAGATTTATATGCAAATCAACTGAAAACATAAAAAATAGATAATTTATCAGAGGAATCCAGGTTAACAAAATTGACCCCATGAGATATAGAAGAAAATAGACAAATTTCAGTAGAAGAAATAGTTATCAAGGAAACTATTGCACAAAAATCCCACCAGACTCAAATAGTTTCACTGGGAGGCTGAGGCAGGTGGATCACTTGATTAACGCCCAACAATTAGCTGGGCGTGGTGTCACGCAACTGTAGTCCCAGCTACACGGGACGCTGAGGCAGAACTGCTTGAACCCAGGAGGCAGAGGTTGCAGTGAGCCGAGAGCCGAGACTGCACCACTGCACTCCAGCCTGGGCGACAGAGCAAAAGTAAGACTCCGTCTCAAAAAACAAACAAACAAACAAACAAAAAATACACACATGAGATTGGAACACCTTTTGAGCTGAAAAGTAAGGAAGTGAACAAAGAATGATGGAAACATCAAAAATAAATAAACAAACAAATCACAGGAGCCAGCTTAACAGAGCCCCCAAAATCTGGGAACATTCAAACATCAAGTTTAAATTAGAGTTCTGATGCCAACAAAAATAGAGTAAACCCACTAAAGACTATCTCTTTTTTTGTATTCAATCAATAACTCTGCAAAAAAATTCAAAAGCAACTACCTGAGGACTCAAAAATAAACAAAAACAGATTGAAGGGAAATCAAAACTTAGAGAAATAACCTATATGGAAATGAGGTTCTCTTTTTTTTCCTCTCTTTTCTCTAGTAGCTTTGCCCCAGGGGCAGGACTCAGTCACATAGCTGCGTGGTGGTAGCCCAGGAGTGGCTTAAATCCTTATGGAAACCCAATCTTTCCAGCCAGAGTAACTGGCAAAAGGGGTCTCTATGGTTTCCCTAATGTAGGGGAAATACAGTTTTCCCTCCCCTTTTTGTCTCCTGGCTTTGTTTGGAGAAGACCCTAGTCAGAGAGCTTTGATGGTACGAGCACTAAAATTTTGAAGAAACCCTTTCTTTTTGGTCAGCAGACCAGAAAAAGAGGACTTTGTGGACCAGAGAGTATGGAAGGGAACCCCATAGAGTAGACAGCTGGTAAAAGATTTTCTTAATTCTGGGTTTAAACCTGAAAAAGTGCCAGTCTTAATGCTGAGCTTTAAGTAAACAGGATAGACTCCAAGAAGCATAGAAAAGCTTTAGAAAATTTTATGTATTTAAACATCCATCCAAGTCAGAGATCATGCCCTGAATGACATGTGTGTGGGACAGACTCAAAGCAGCATAGCCAAAGTTATGAAAACAAAACACATTGAATCCACTCACCACAGAGGCAAGACTGAACTTTAAGTCTGAATTTAACTGGGTTTTTAATGCCTACTAAATCAAACAAGTAAACAAAGTGCTTGCATTCTCAAGCAGATTTTAACAAGACCTAACGTCTACAAAATGTAACACTCAGAATATCCAGGATATAATGTAAAATTGCTTGACATAAAATATATCCAGAAAAAATGACTAACAGATATCAACCTCAAATTACCAAGGTGTTGCAATTGTCAGTCAAAGCTTCTAA
>NC_045445.1:39375674-39398156 GCF_002776525.5 Piliocolobus tephrosceles | reverse complement strand
ATCTCAGCTCACTGCAAGCTCTGCCTCCCGGGTTTATGCCATTCTCCTGCCTCAGCCTCCGGAGTAGCTGGGACTACAGGCGCCCGCCACCTCGCCCGGCTAGTTTTTTTATTTTTAGTAGAGACGGGGTTTCACCGTGTTAGCCAGGATGGTCTCGATCTCCTGACCTCGTGATCCGCCCGTCTCGGCCTCCCAAAGTGCTGGGATTACAGGCTTGAGCCACCGCGCCCAGCCAGTTAAAGCAGCTACTCTTGCAATACTTTATGTACTAATGAATAGAAATTAATGGAAATATGGATGCTCTCAAAGGAAAAATAAATTATTAAAAATTGAAAATTTTAGGACAGAAAAATAGAATATCTAAATTTAAAAAATATATAACATAGGCTTAATAACAAAGTAGACATGACAGAGGAAAGAATCAGTCAATTTGAAGATGAATCAATAGAAATTATTCAAATCGAAGAATAGAAACACTGAGGAAAAATGAACAATGCCTCAAGAACCTGTGGGTTTCAACCAAATTAGAGAAAATTTGTGCCATTAGAGTCCCAAAGGGAGAAGAGAAAAAGATGAGTTAGTGCAGAAAGAAAATTTGAACAAAAATGGGCAGTGATTGCCCCAATTTGGTGAAAGAAAAATTTAGAGATTCAAGAAATTCAGCAAACCTTGAACAGGATGAACTCAAGGAAAACCATGCCCAGACACATTATCATCAAATTGTCAACACTGGTAATAAAAAGGAATGAACTACTGATACACATAATGACCTGGAAGAATCCTAAAATAATTAAGTTGAGTGAGAGAAGTCACACAAAAAGAGTACATACTATGTGTCCATTTATATAGAATTTCAGAAACTGCAAACTAATCTACAGTGGCAGAAAGAACAGCAGTGGTTGCTGGGGACAATTATGAGTGGGGTGGTGCAGATGAAAAGGGTTATTAAATGGCAAGGAGAGAAGTTGAGGCACAGTGGATATGTTGATTATCTAGATAGTAGTGATAATTTCACGAATATTATACATATATATGTCAAAACATCACATCGTACATTTTAACTATATACATTTTAAATATATATAGTTTATGTTTGCCAATTATATCCAGTAAAGCTATTAAAAATTGTAAGATGTAGCTAAAGTAGTGCTTAGAGGAAGATTTGTGGCATTAATTACTTATTTTAGAAAGTAAGGACTGTCTCAAATCAGTAGTCGAAACCTCTACTCTTAGAAACTAGAAATGAAGAGCAAATTAAACCCGTGCAGGCAGAAGAAAGAAAATAAGAAAGTTCAGAGCATAAATTATTAAGATGAAAAATAGGAGAACAATAGAGGAAAACCAGTGTATTCCAAAGCTTATTCTTTTACAAAAGTAATGAAATTGACAAACTACCAGCAAGACAATCAATTTAAAAAGAGAGAAAATTCAAATTATCAGTGTCAGTTATTAAAGAAGTAGTATCACTGCAAAACTTGTAGACATTAAAAAATTATTCCTATCAATTCAACAACTTATATGAGATGAATCAATTCTCTTAAACATATAAACTGCCAAAGATTGCATATGAAAAAATGGTTAACCTGTTTAAATAGCTTAACTCTCATTAAGAGACTTAACTGAAGAGAAGACCCACAGAAGGGGAGAAAAATGTTTGCAAACTACCTATCTGACAAGGCATTAATAGCCAGAATATATAAGGAGCTCAAACAACTCCATAGGAAAAAGTCTAATAATCCAATAAAAAATGGGCAAAATATTTGAATAGCCATTTAAAAACAAATGGCAAACAGGCATATAAAAAGGTGCTCAACATCATTGATCATCAGAGACATGCAAATCAAAACTACAAATTAAATTACAATCTCATCCCCGTTAAAATGACTTATGTCCAAAAGACAGACAATAACAGATGCTGGTGAGAATGTGGAGAAAGGGGAACCCGTGCACACTGTTGGTGGGAATGTAAATTAGTACAACTCCATTAGTATGGCGAACAGTTTGGATGTTCCTCAATAAACTAAAAATTGAGCTACTATATTATCTAGCAATCCCTCTGCTGAGTATATAAACAGAAGAAAGGAAATCAATATATAGAGAGACATCTGCACTCTTGTGTTTGCTGCAGCACTGTTCACAATAGCCAAGGTTTGGAAGCAACCTAAGTGTCCACCACCAGATGAATGGATAAAGAAAAGGTGGTACTTGTACTCAATGGAGTACTATTTAGCCACAAAAAGAAGATTCAGTAATTTTCAACAACATGAATGGAACTGGAGGTCATTATGTTAAGTGAAATAACCCAGACGCAGAAAGACAAACATCACATGTTCTCACTTATTTGTGAAATCTAAAAATCAAAACAATTGAACCCATTGAGATAGAGAGTAGAAGGGTGGTTACCAGAAGCTGGGAAGGGTATTGGGGGGATGGATGGTAGTGGGAAAGGTTAATGAGTACAAAATATAGTTAGAAAGAATGGATAAGACTTAGTGCTTGATAGCACAACAATGTGACTATAGTCAATAAAATAATTGTACATTTTAAAATAACTTAAAGAGTATAATTGGATTGTTTGTAAGTCAATGGATGATAAATGCTTGAGGTGATGGATATCTCATTCTTCACGATGGATGTGATGAATATGCATTGCATGCCTGTATCAAAACATCTCAGGTACCCTATAAATGTATACATACTACGTACCTACAACAATTAAAAATTAGAAAAAAATGTAAAAGCTTCTAAAAAATCTCCATGCCTACACAGCTTCACTAGCAGGTTCTACCATATATTTCAGGAAGAAAAAAATAAGAATTCTATACCATCTGTCCCAGAAAATAGAAGCAAAAGGAATATATTTATATCATTTACGAGACCAGGATTACCCTGATAATAAAACCAGAGACCTTATAAACAAGAAAATTAGGGATCAATTGCTTCATTAATATAGATGCAAAAATAATCAAGATATATTAACAAATTTAGTTCAGCAATATATAAAAGGGATAATACATTCTGATATAGTTGGCCCAACATTCAAAAATCAGTTAATGTTGATTAATTGGTCATCTGAATAGACTAAAGAATATAATAACCATATGATCATCTCAGTTTTGGATTAGTTGATGCAGAAAAGACATTTGGCAAAAATGGACTCCAAGATAAAAAACGATCAACTGGGCTCAGTGGCTCAGACCTGTAATCCCAGAAATTTGGGAGGGAGTATAGGAATTTGAGACCAGCCTGGGCAACGTGGGGATACCCCAACTCAAAAAAAAAAAAAGAGAGAGAGAGAGAGAGAAAGGAAGGAAGGAAGGAGGAAGGAAGGAAGGAAGGAAGGAAGGAAGGAAGGAAGGAAGGAAGGAAGGAAGGAAGGAAGGAAGGAAGAAAGAAATAAATTAGCCAGGCATGGTAGTACGTGCCTGTAACCCCATCTGATCCAGAGGCTGAGATGGAAGGATCACCTGAGCCCATGGAGGTTGAGGCTGTAGTGAACCATGATTGTGCCACTGTACTTCAGCCTGGGTAACAGAATGAGACCCTGTCTCAAAAAGAAAAAAATAAAGATTAAAACGCACCCAGAAAACTCAGAATAGAAGGGAAGTTCCTCAACTTGATAAAAGGGATCTACAATTATCCTTAAGCAGACATTGTACTTTATAGTGAAAGATTGAATGATTTAACCTGAAGTTCAAGAATAAGATCAGGATGTCCACTTTCACCACTCTTATTCAACATCATACTGCAGGTCCTAGCCAGTGTAGTAACATAAGAAAAATTAATGAAATGCACATTGGAAAGAAAGGAACAGAACTGTTTTTGTTTGAAGATGACATAATTGTCTACATAGAAAATCCTAAGTGATCTACAAAGAAGCTCCTAGAAATAATACAGTAGCCTGCTTCTCAAATGGCCCCCAATGGTCCCTGCCACAATGATCCTCTCCTTTTTGGTGTGAGAATAGAGCAGAAGTGATTGGATGCTACTTCTGAGATTACATTATAAAAGACTGTGACTTCTATCTTGCTTGCACTTTCTCTCTTGCTGGCACTCTCTCTTGCTCATTCACTGTCTTGTTCTGATTAAGCAAGCTGCCATGTTGTAAACTGTCCTATAGAGAGGCCCACCCGGCAAGGAATTGAGAGAAGCCTCACACATCCAATGTGGGTCCAAGTCCTTCAATCCAAAAGCCAGCAAATTATATGAACCACATGAGTGAACATAGAAGTGGATTTTTCTCCAGATGAGACTTAAGGTGGCTGCCACCTGACTGACACCTTGATTGCAGCCTATGAAACATGCTGAAGAAGAAGATATGATGTGACCCAATGCCTGATTCACAGAAACTGTGAAATAATGAATGTTTTTATAAGCTACTAATTTGGGGGATAATTTGCTGTGCATTCACAGATAACTAGAATAACTATTAAGTGAGTTTAGCAAGCTCTTAGGATGCAAGGTCCATATGCACAAATAAATTGTGTTTCTATGTAGAAGTGGTGGAAATTGGAAGTCAAAATTTTGAAGAGTACCATTTATAGTATCATAAAAATAATAAAATTATAAATGTAAATCTACCAGATTATGTGCAGGAGCTGTATGCTGCAAACTTCAAAACACTGATGAAATAGATTAAAGACCCAAATAAATGGAGAGATATATCCTGATTATGGATTAGAAGAATCAATATTATTAAGATGTCAGTTTGCCCCCAAATGACCTGTAGATTAAACACAATTGCAACCAAAACTCTCAGCAGATTTTTTAATCAAAAAGCTGATTCTAAAATTTATGCAGAAAGGCAAAAGAACTACAATAGCCGAAACAGTTTTGAAAAACAGCAAAATGGGAGAACTCATAATACTGGAATTTAGGACTTACTGTCAAGCTACAGTAATCAAGAAGAATGGTATTGTTGGAAAGAAAAGTGCATATATGAATGGATATAAATAGGGGATCCAGAAATGAACAAATATAATCAATTTTTTTTTTACTAAAAGGCATTTCAGTGGAGAAAGAATAGTCTTTTCAACAAATGTTGTTGGAAACCCACATTCAGGAAATTTTCTACCTTATACAAAAATAAACTCAAAATGGAATATAGAGCTAAATTTAAAATGCAAAACTGCTAAACTTCTGGAAGAAAACAGAAGAAAATCTTTAGGGATATTGGGTTAGGCCAAGAGCTCTTACCTATGATGTCAAAAACCACAAGCCATAAAAAGAATGGGTAAATTGGACGGCATCAAAATTAAAAGCTTTTGCTCTTTGAACAACAGGATTGAGCAAATGAAGTAAAGCCACAGATTAATAAAGAATATTCAGCAGAAACATATTCAGTAAATGATTTGTATCCTGAATAGATAAAGAACTCTCAAAACTCAAAATAAGAAAAATGGTTAATAAAAAGTAACAAGTTATTTGAACAGAAACTTCACCAAGGAAGATATATAGCTATCAAATAAATATACAATAAAATGTCAAAAAAACACACACACACACAAAACAAAACAACAACAACAACAAAAGCCACTTGCTGGGTGTGGTGGCTCACACCTGCAATCCCACACCCTGGAATGCTGAGGCAGGAGGATCGCTTGAGCCTAGGAGTTCAAGACCAGCCTGGGCAGCAGGGCAAAACCCTGTCTCTACAAAAAATACAGAAATTAGCTGGGCATGGTGGTGTGTGCCTGTAGTCCCAGCTACTTGGAGGCTGAGGTGGGAGGATGGCTGGAACCCAGAACCCAGGAGGTTTAGGCTGAGGCTGCAGTGAGCCGAGGTCACACCACTGCACTCCAGCCTGGTTGACAGAGCAAGACCCTGTCTCAAAAAAAAAAACAAAAAACAAAAACAAAAACAATACTTAGGAGTCTTACAGTAGAGAGGCTCAAAAGCAGACAATGGCCCTGAAATGTGGCAAATAGCATGAAAGAGAATTGTAGGATCAAAAAAGATGGTCAATTGAGTGTCAGAAAGCTTCCCAGAGGAAGTGACATGTAAGTGGGGATCTAAAAGATATGCAGGAATTAATCTCATTACAACCTGAGTGACAGAGTGAGACACTGTCTCAAAACAAAAGAAACAACAACAACAAAACAAAAAAAGCATTTGTAGTAATTAACCAAAAGGATAATAATCATATATCTTTAAGGAAAAAATAAAAAATCACTGCTAGTATAAATCTATTTTCATTATAAACTGAAAGCAACCTCAAATTGCCCCTTACCATTACATGATATTTCAATATATTTCATTCATAGAGCTATTTGTGGATTAAAGCTAGGTTATAAATTGAGCTCTTTCAATTCCTATACAGATAACAGACTTTCAGGCTGAAGTTAGGTGATCATGAAGACTCGAACTTTTAAACATTCTTATTGGTGTAGGAGCTCAGATCACACCCATTTTCCTTGTGGCAGATTGGCATGTTGTTGTCTGAGTTGATGCATCTGTGTGTAAGTGCAACTACCTCAAGAAATGGCTAACTTAAACGTTACCTTCAGAGGCAGTGAAACGTGAATTATCATTCTACCCCATCATTGCATTTCAACTAGCAATGAACTCTTGAAAAAAAATGATGAAGAGTTTTGCTTCTGCTAAATTCTACTTGAAAACTCTGAACCTCTAACATTTACCCTGTCATTGTTCAAATAATTTTTTTTCTGGCTTTCTTTTCCCATCCTGTTATCCTGTCACTGTATGTGTATTTGAGGTGTCACATTTAATCTGTTCTGTCTAGTATTACTTTGAAGAAATTAGATATATATCTCAAATCTTTGTAAATAAATCAGTTACATAAAGATATATTATCCAGCTGTCAACACTGTCTAGAGGCAAGTCTTTAAGAAAGTTGTGTTTAATTATTCGTATGTAGCTTTGCAGGAAACGACAATAATTATAGCTAACAGTTGTTATTCCTTACGTGCCAGGCACTGTTTTAAGCGCTTTACATGTATTTCATCACTTAATTCTCGCAAACCATATGAGTTAGATTCTGTTGTCATCTGTAGTTTACATACAATAGAAAAGAGGAAGAGGTTTATTTGGTAATTCACAGAAGGCCACATAATTCGTATATTGTAGAGTAGGAGTTTTAAACTTAGGCTCTGTGGCTTTTGAACCAATGTTTTTAAACAATACAATAGATAACAAAGAAGATATTGCCCTTTTTGTCAAAGAAACTAAACCTAAGTAAATACCTACAAAGAAAGGTAGCAGACACAATTAAAACACCATGTCCAGTTTTAATCAGACGGCAAGTTCATACACATAAAAGGGGGAGGTAATGATACTAAAGATGTATTAAATTATTGAACTAGAGTTGGGTAAAGATAGTTCAGGAAGACTTCACAGAGATGGTGAGACTGGCTAAATTTTGAAGAGCAAGGTTGCATTAGAATTTGAGTGCACTAATATGTCAAGAGCTTAGCAGTTGTTATCATTGTATTTTATTTTATTTTTATTTTTTGTGGAGATGGGGTTTTGCTATGTTGCCCAGGCTGGTCTCAGATTCCTGGCTCAAGGTTATTTTAAATTCTCACAAAAACATAACATTATAGACATGAAAACTGAAAGTCATTCATTTGGCAATTATTTATTGATCACCTACAGTATACCAAGAACACATCTTGGTTCTGTGTCTGGTGCACAAAACAAATTTTTGCCTTCATGCAGCTTACTTATTTCTCATTTAGGCAATAACTTGCCCAGAGTCACATGATTAGACTACTAGACAGCAAAGTCAGAGTTGGAACCTAGATCTAGCAGATTATAACACGTAGTTTTATTCGTCATTATAGCATTTCAACACTCATAGTTTACATTTAAAAGGCAGGAGAAGATTTTGGGGAGAATGAGGGACATGTAAGCTTGATTAGAGGAAAATTAAAACTCAAATTGTTCCCTAGAATGCCTAGAAGGTAAATACACTGTATAAAGAAATGCTTCAAAATTGGCAGAAATGAAGGTAATTTTGTGAATTGGATCTGTGCCTCAACTGTTCATTTGGTGTCATTTGGGTATTTACTTCACAATATGCTTCAAGATGATTATTTAAAAATAATTAGGCCTTTGGGTGTCATTAAGGTACTTAGTTCACAGTATGCATCAAAATGATTACTCTTGCTCCCATACATATATAACTTTTTTTTGCAGTCGTGTATTTCCACAATGACTTCTGATCTCTAGTTTGAAAGTATTTTCTTGCTATAATTTTCTTCACCCTTCAAATTCCTACTCACTCCACATTTCTGGAAAGATCTGCTATGGCAAGATTCTTACCTGGGCTCTACTTTTCATTAAAATGGAAAACAAAAACTAAAAGGAAATAACAACTATAAAACAGAACTAATTTCAAAAAGACTAAGACCGTTACACTTAAGAGATGCAAACTGATACCTGGGAAGACCTGGGAAGATATATCAGATATACAACAGCATCTTCAAATTGCTAATGCAAGTGAGCATACACCATTAAATTTCTTAAAGTTCAGACACTTTTTTTTTTTTTTTTTTTTTTTTGAGAGACAGAGTCTTGCTCTGTCGCCCAGGCTGGAGTGCAGTGGCTGGATCTCAGCTCACTGCAACCTCCTCCTCCCGGGTTCACGCCATTCTCCTGCCTCAGCCTCCCGAGTAGCTGGGACGACAGGCGCCGACCACCTTGCCCGGCTAATTTTTTGTATTTTTAGTAGAGACGGGGTTTCACCGTGTTAGCTAGGATGGTCTCGATCTCCTGACCTCATGATCCACCCGTCTCGGCCTCCCAAAGTGCTGGGATTACAGGCTTGAGCCACTGCGCCCGGCCGACACTTTTTAATATAATGATACAGAAACTCTCAGACTTTATATATTTCGACATCGAATAAGTTAGAATGAAATAAAGCACTTAAATCAGTAATTTTTGGATTTAATACCTTAGACAGCACATATTTAATTTAGTACAACAAAGGCATACACAAATCAGAAAAATATTCAAATATATTTAAAAATGTATTATGCAATTTGTGGAAATCTCAGTATCTCTTATGCAATAAGCTGCATTTTTACTCACAGCATTATTATTTTTTCTTGCTATTCTTAGAGTATCTTCAGATCCCCTTCCAAGGCACCTAGCAAATGTTCTCCAGATACCCTCTGATTCTCTCAAAAGAAAAGCTCATGCCTTCTGGTCCACTGTACCAGAATTTTAAGGCTCATGATCAATAACTAATTGACGAGTACAATTCACCGAAGACTATCATAAACATAGAGTAGCTGACATAGCTGTATACATAAACACAGAGTAGCTGACAAAGCTCTATTTTTGCATACAGATTGGCAAAATTCCCGAGGGGCATTATAATGCTGCATTTAATTAACTACCACTGAAGTCACAGTATCACTCTATTTCTCTCCCAAGAGAACCCAACCACAGATGTTCCTATCCTCTGTTACCAGCCTAGCACCTCTTCTTTTTGTCCCTCCCTGTTGGATTGCTAGTCAGCTTCATCCACAGTCAATTTTAGGAACCCAAGAAATTGTTTCAAAATATTTCTAAGTTCCATAGTAGCAATTAGATCTTCTAGGCTCATCTAAAAAAAAAACAAAAAAACAAAAAAACCTTGTATTAACCTTGTATTATTATGTAATATTTGATAACTATTTAATAATACATGATTCAGGGACAAGATGGAGTAGACTCATTTTCTCTCCTGATCTCCTCTAAATACAACTAAATACCCTTATAAATAATTTGATAGACATTTATAAAAAGGACTCTGAAAGTGCAAAGAAGGTGAACTGGCTGGGGAACTCAGTACTTGAAGAATGACACTCTAGTGACTTTCTTGTGGTTTCTTTTTATCTCTAATATATCTTGGTCTGGGTACTGGAGAGGCCTGTAACTCAGGATCAACAACAGGTATAGACAAAAACCAAACAAACCAAAGCAGGAACTTAGAAAAAGACTCATATCCAGTGATAGGGTGGGCCCATCTCCCAGTAGCAGTGGAAACAGTCCTGGGCACAAGACAGAATGCATTCCCCCTAAGATTAAGGCAAGGATATCAATTCTCACCACTGTTATACAACATAGCACTGAAAGTTGTTTTAAGTCACCAAGTTTGTGGTAATTTCTTACAGCAGTCATAGGAAACTAATATTTTGTCTTCCTTTGTTGAGTAGCCATTGCAATAAGGCAAAAAGAGGCATATATATTAGAAAGAAAGAAGTAAAACAGTTCCCATATACACATGATGTAATTGTTTTTGTAGAACATCTCAAAGAACCTACAAAGAAACTCCTAGAATTAGTGAGTTCAACAAGGTCACAAGGGTACAAAATCAATGCACAGAAGTCAATGACTTTTTTTGTTAACAATGATCATATGGAAACTCAAAATAAAATTCAGTATTATTTACTATGACTTAAAATACTCAGGTCTAAATGTAATAAAATATGTGCGGAATTTATAGCTAACATTACAAAATGTTGATGCGTGAAATCAAAGACCTAAATAAATCAAGAGACATACCCTGTTCATGAATTGGAAGAGTCAGTGTAGTACAGATATCAGTTCTTCCTCTATTAGTTTGGTAGAGCTGCCATAGCAAACTACCACAGACTGGGTAGCTTAAACAACAGAGTTATTTTATCACAGTTTTGGAGGCTAGAAGTCAGAAGTCAAAGTGTTGGTAGGATTGCTTTCTCCTAAGGTCTTTCTCTTTGGCTTTGTAGATGGCCATCTTCCTCTTGAGACTTACACATGGTCTTCCCTCAGTACTGTGTCCACTTTTCTTCTTCTTAAAGGGTACCAGTCATATTGGATTAGGGACAACCCTAACAACCTCATTTTAGCTTAATTACCTCTTTAAAGGCACTGCCTCTAAATACAGCCACGTTCTGAGGTACTGGGGTTAGGACTTCAACATATGAATTTTAGGGGGACACAATTCAGCTGGTAACACGTCTCAAATTCATTTAATGTAATTCCTATCAAAACTCCAAAAAGGATTTTAAGACATTATCAAGTTTGTTTTAAAATTTATGTAGAAAAACACAGGTAAGTCATTGAAGAGCTAAAATGACCTTGAAAAAGAATGAAGTAAGAGGAATC
Source organism: Piliocolobus tephrosceles (assembly GCF_002776525.5). NCBI lineage: Eukaryota > Metazoa > Chordata > Mammalia > Primates > Cercopithecidae > Piliocolobus > Piliocolobus tephrosceles. The sequence goes on along the minus strand of NC_045445.1, from coordinate 39,387,062 downwards.
ACTGTACCTGATATTAAGGATTACAAGACAGCTGCCGTAATCAAGACAATATCATATTGGCAGAGGAGGGGACACATAGATCAATGGAAGAGAATAGAGAATTCAGAAATATACCCACATAAATATGTCCAATTGATTTTTGACGAAGGTGCAAAAGTAATTCAATAGAGGAACAAATGGCACCAAAGAAAGTGGTCTCTAATAGGTAAAAACAAATGAACTTTGATCTAACTTGATACCTTATACAAAAATTAAAACAGATAATAGACTTAAAAATACAATGTAAAACTATACAAATTTTAGAAAAAAAAAAAAAACCCAAAATTTTCAGAATCTACGGCTTGGGGTAGTTCTTAGATTTGACAGCAAAAGCCCAATCCATAAAATTAAAAAATGTGTAAATTGGACTTTATCAAAATGAAAAACTTTTGCTCTGCAAAAGAGCCCTTTAAAGGAGTTAGAAAACTACCTACAGGGTGAGAGAAATATTTGTAAATCATATATCCAACAAAAGAAGAATGTATTCGTTTCCTATACCTGCTGTAAAAAAATTCCACAAACTTGGTGGCTTAAAACCATGGAAGTGGCTGGGCACGGTGGCTCATGCCTGTAATCCCAGCACTTTGGGAGGCTGAGGTGGGTGGATCACCTGAGGTCAGGAGTTCGAGACCAGCCTGGCCAACATGGTGAAACCCTGTCTCTACTAAAAATACAGAAATTAGCCAGGTGTGATGGCAGGCGCCTGTAATCCCAGCTACTTGGGAGGCTGAGACAGGAGAATTGCTTGAACTTAGGAGGCAGAGGTTGCAGTGAGCCAAGATCGAGCCATTGCACTCCAGCCTGGGGGATAAGAGTGAGACTTCATCTGAAAAACAAACAAACAAACAAAAAAACACAGAAATTTATTCTCTCCCAGTTCTGGAGGTCAAAAGTCTGAAATCAGTACTATTAGGCTGAAATCAACTTGTCTGCAAGGTCATGCTCCCTCCTTCCAGAGATTCTAGGAGAATATCCTTTCTTTGGGAGTTTTAGATTCTGGTGACTACTGGCATTCCTTAGCTTGTGGCCACATCATTCCCTTCTCTACCTCTGTGATCACATTGCCTTCTTCTTATCTTTTTGAAATCTCCCTCTGCTCCCCTTCTCTGAGGATACAAGTGATTGTATTCAGGGCCCACTTACATAATCCAGAATAATCTCTTTATCTCAAGATCCTTAACTTAATTAGCTCTGCAAAGACTCATCTTTATTGCCATATGAGGTAACATTCAAAGGTTCCAGGCATTAGGACATGGCTATTTTTGGGGGGTTTCACCCTACTACAACTAGTATATACAACATATAAAGAATTCTCAAATTTCAACAGAAAAAAATAAAATTTTATTTAGATAATGAGCAAAAGACCTGAAAAGACATTTCATTGCACAGAATATGAAAGATGTTTGACATCAGTTATTAGACATTAAGGAAATGCAAATTTAAACCACAATGAGGTTTTGTAAATCCCAAAACTATAAGAGGATCACATGAGGCCAGCAGTTTGAGGACAGCCTGGGCAACATTGCAAGAGTCTACGTCTACAAAAAACTTAAAAAAAAAAAAAAAGTAGCTGAATGTGGTGGTGTGTGCCTGTAGTCCCAACTACTTGGGAGGCTGAGGCAGGAGGATTGCTTGAGTCCACGAGTTTAAGATTGCAGTGAACTGTGATCAAACCACTACACTCCAACCTGGGCAACAGAGCAAGACCTTATCTCAAAAACCAAAACAAAACACTCCCCCTACAAAATCACAATGAGATACTATTCCATATCTATTGGAATGGCTAGAATAAAAATTAGTGACAAAGCTAAATGTCAAGGATGTGGAGAAACTGGATCATTCATACATTGCTGGTGGGAATGTAAAATGGGACAGCAGCTTTGGAAAACACTTTGGCAGTTTATTACATGAAGGGGTGGCCTGTCCCTCCACACCTGTGGGCGTTTCTCATTAGGTGAAATGAGAGACTTAAGAAAAGAAATGAGACACAGAGACAAAAGTATAGAGAAAGAAAAAGTGGGCCCAGGGGACCCGCGCTCAGCATACAGATGACCCGCGCAGGCACCGGTCTCTGAGTTCCCTCAGTATTTATTGATCATTATCTTTACCATCTTAGAAAAAGGGAAGTGGCAGGATAATAGGATCATCCTAGGGAGAAGGTCAGCAGTAAGACATATGAATAAAGATCTCTGTGACATGAATAAGTTTAAGGAAAATTGCCGTGCCTTGATATGCATATGCAAACATCTCCATAAACCTTTTTAGTGCATAAAGAGCAGCATTGCTGCTAGCACATCCTACCTTCAGCCCTAAGGCGGTTTTCTCCTTTCTCAGTAAACAGAACATACAATTGGGTTTTACACCAAGACGTTCCATTGCCCAGGGACAGGCAGGAGACAGATGCTTTTCTCTATCTCAACTGCCAAGAGGCCTTCTTTCCTCTTATACTAGTCCTCCTCAGCACAGACCCTTCACGGGTGTCAGGCTGGGGGACGATCAGGTCTTTCCCTTCCCACGAGGCCATGTTTCAGACTATCACATGGGGAGAAACCTTGGACAATACTTAGCTTTCCTAGGCAGAGGTCCCTGCGACCTTCCACAGTGTATGTGCCCTTGGGTACTTGAGATTAAGAGAATGGTGATGACTTTTCACAAGCATACTGCCTTCAGGCACTTGTTTAACAAAGCACACCCTGCACAGCCCCAAATCCGTTAAACCTTGAGTCACCACAGCACATGTCTCTTGCAAGGACAGGGTTGGGGGTAGGGTCACAGATTAACAGCATCTCAAATATAGAACAAAATGGAGTCTCTTATGTCTACTTCTTTCTATACAGACACAGTAACAGTCTGATCTCTCTTTCTTTTCCCCACAATTACAAACCTAAACAAACAACTAACATGCAAGCCAGCAGTTGCACTCCTGGGCATTTATCCCAGAGAAATGAAGATTTACATTTACATGAAAACCTGTCCACTGATGTTTATAGCAACTTGATTCATAATAGCCCCAAACTGGAAACAACATTTAACGGGTGAACAAATTGGTACATCCATACCATAGAATACCACTCAGCAATAAAAAGGAATGAACTATTGATTCTTGCAACAATCAAGATGATTCTCCAGAGAATTACGCTGAGTGAAAAGTGCCAATCCCAAAACATGATACGCTGTATGCTTCCATTTATAAGTCTTTCTATGACAAAATTATAGAAATAGAGACCAGATTAATGCTTTTCAGGGTTTAAGGATAGGAAGTAGAGAATGAAAGTGGGTGTGGTTATAAAAGGCCAGCAGGATAAATCCAAATGGTGATATTAATGTTCTGCCATCCTGGCTATATCAATGCCAATATCTTGGTTGTGCTGTTTTATTATAATTTTGCAAGATGTTACCATTGCAGGGAACTGAGAAAAGGGCACGTGTGATTTCTCAGCATCATTTCTTGCAATTAACTGCATGTCAATCTACACTTATCTTTAAATAAAAATTTTAATTAGAATCTGTATATATAAGGCATATATAAGTCGTGAAGCAATCCAGACTCATTTTATACTAAGACTTGGAACTTCCATCTCTCAGGAGACCTTGATTTCTCTAGTGAGGAATAGTATATAGAAAATATAAAAATGTGTAATAATACATATATTTGTAATATATTATTTAAATGCTGGCAGCAGAAAATAGATATCTATATACAAATTGCTACTATTTTAGAAATTACATCCTTCAGTGAGGACAAAGTTTATAACTAAGGTTATTAACATTTAAAAAACTACTGGAGTAAATTGTCCCTGTCATCATTCTATTATAGATTAACTCAGTTTTCAATTAGATCGTGAAAAGAAAACCCTATTTTCTCTAAATAATATTCCATAGACTGCCACAGCACCACCAACTCCAAATTTATATTTCAATCACGTCTTGCATAATTTCAATAGAATTTTAATTTTTTGTCACCAGTGTAGCCACAACTTCATAATCTTCAAAAACATAATGAACCAAACAAACAAGACAAAACAAAACAAACAAACAAAAAACAGGAAAACTCCAAAATGTATAAGGCCAAGTCTTTACCTTTCTTTTGTAAATTTTACTGCAGCCAAACAAGTACCCAAATCGTTCAGGTAAACTAGACACTGTGCCTGTGAACTCAGCTTGAAATTCTATAGTGATAGCGCTCCAAAAAGCCACCCAATAAAAACTAAAATCTCTGAAGGTTTATATTCACCAACATAATTTATTTCCTCGTCTGCTTAAAGTGACCAATATGTGGATGTTAAATAGTCCAAATGTGTTTAGTTCAAATTTTGCTAACAGGGTTATGTTATATTCTACAATTTCAATTTGCAATCATCATTTTATTATTTAACAAAAACAATACCTAGCCTAAATATTTCTGTTAACGCATATTAGGAAACCAATTGCCCTTGCCCTCTCTACTTCTTGCCAGCCTACTAAGATACCTGTAAAGAGGTAGATGTGTGTTCTCAACATTGTAAGGTTAAGAGGAATAAAACCTCAGAAAACACAAACACACATACACACAAACACACACACGCACACAGAGAAATAATAAGCCTTTGCCCAGTCACATATTAAGTAATCCTATGCCCCTTTCCTGCAGATTTACTACTCTAAGTTTTAATAATAATGACCACACTCATACACAGTGAAATTACACCAATTTACTCAAATCAATGTACAAATTGAATATTATCACATTTATTTTGTTCATTGGAAAAGACAATATGTTATTTCAGTTCATTTTCTTTTTAAACATCAATATTTAAGTCTTAAAAGGAAGCAAAAGTTTACAATAATGATGAATGTCAAACTTAAACGTGTTTGTTATCTGGCTGGGCATGGTGGTTCATGCCTGTAATCTCAGAGGTTTGGGAGGCCAAGACAGGAGAACCATCTGAGATCAAAATTTGGGAACAGCCTGGGCAACATAGTTAGACCTCTATCTCCACAAAACAATTAAAAAATACCCAAGCATAGTGGCATGCCAGTAGTCCCAGCTACTTAGGAGGCTGAGGTGGGAGGATGGATTGAGCCTGGGAATTGAGGCTGCAGTGGCCTATGATCATGCCTCTACACTCCAGCCTGGGCAACAGAATGAGAACCTGTCTCTAAGAAGAAAAGATGTTCAGTTATCTATCAGGTCTTTCAAAAATACATGTTTTTTTCTGAGATTTTCAAGTTATATAAGCCTTCTATGCCAGCCACCCTAAACAAAACAGAAGAAGCACATGGTAAATATATGTAAACCTCTTTTATATTCCTAGGGCTTATCTAGTTGCATGTCAAACTTTTCAGATCAGTTGTCTTGATTCCTATCCTTTTCTCCCCTTGAAAAATAAGTGTATCTTCCATCTCAACCATCCTCCTTTTCTGCAGCTTCCATTAGATTGGTCTGGTAACTTACTATCATGAGCATCTTTGTGCTCAGAGGAGACATCAGGCTGCCTAGTTATCAGATCTTCATTTATTCCTTCTAATTTTGTGGTCTCTCTGCTAGTAATACATTGTAAGGTTTAGACTCAATCTACCCCAGGGTTTATTTAAAATTAAAACTTGTGTATATATACATATTAAAATTATATGTTTAAAACTTAACTGCTTTGGCATATAAATTGCATCTTTAAAAATATTAAATGAAAATTTGGCTTAAAAGATGTAACCTGGCCGGGCGCAGTGGCTCAAGCCTGTAATCCCAGCACTTTGGGAGGCCGAGACGGGCGGATCACGAGGTTAGGAGATCGAGACCATCCTGGCTAACACGGTGAAACCCTGTCTCCACTAAAAAATACAAAAAACTAGCCTGGCGAGGTGGTGGGCGCCTGTAGTTCCAGCTACTCGGGAGGCTGAGGCAAGAGAATGGCATAAACCTGGGAGGCGGAGCTTGCAGTGAACTGAAATTGGGCCACTGCACCCCAGCCTGGGCAATAGAGCGAGACTCCATCTCAAAAAAAAAAAAAATAACCTAAATATAGATCTTGTAAGTTTAAAATAATCCTTGTCCTAAATTTTCTTTACCAAGTTTCCAAATATTTACGTCATATTTAACTTCCCATGGGGCCCCAATTCGTCAATCTCAACTCCTTGAGTTGTTTTTTGGATTTTTAGTGCTTTGTACAAACTCATTGATGAGCAGAATGGAGCCATGCTCTCTGGTACCTTGCTTGTTCTAGGGTCTGATCTCTGTTTCTCACACTTCGTGGAGTAACGACTTCCCCATACACTTACTGAACACTGGAAATTACCCCTTTATTCCCCATCCATGGTTCTACTCAACCCACTGCATTACCATCAACTCAGATTCAATCGGAATCAAGTCAACACCATTCATTAATCTGTTTTGATCACTCACTTTAGATTAGGTGCCATATTAAATGATATGATACAGCAGGGACAGAAAACAAACATGCATTCAAGGAGTTTACTAACTAGCTGGAAAAGTAGAGGCAAGACAGTAACAAAGATCTGGATGGCACCCTCACTTTGGAAATTGGCAGTCATTCATAAGACACAGATATATTCAGAGTAAGGAGAGGGAAGCCACTGGAAAAAATATCCTTTCCAGTAATAATCAAAAAGCAAGAGGCAAAAAGAAATGTTAACTATTTAAGTCACATACTTGCTAATCTATATAGCTTTGCAGGATTAAACTGCAATTTATTATTATTATTATACATTTCTATATGGTTTTGAAATGGATGTTCCACAAAGGAAGGGTTCTCCAGCAAGTTTCTATAGTCTTCTTCTTGGGTAATTTTTGCCTACCAATATTTGCGGCTACCATATGAAAGTAATTTCTTTTTTCAAAGCAATTGGATTAATTTATACAAGTACACAGATTCCGTTCTTGAACTTCTGATTCTTTATCTAGACAATTATCATAAAATATCTGCTATTGAGCACTCATGATGCTTTCATATGTGTTATTTAATTTGGCACAATGGAAATACACAACCCCATATCTTTTTTTTTTCTTTTTTGAGACAGATCCTTACTCTGTTACCCAGGCTGGAGTGTGGTGGCACAATCACAGCTTACTGCAGCCTTGACCTCCTGGGCTTAGGCAATCCTCCTGCCTCAGCATCCCAAGTAGTTAGAACAACAGGCACGTGCCACCATGCCCTGCTAATTTTTAAAATTATTTATTTGTAGAGATAGGGTCTCACTCTTTTGCCCAGGTTGGTCTCTAAGTCCTGGGCTCAAGCAATCCTCCCACCTCGGCCTCCCAAACTGCTGGAATTACAGGCATGAGTTACCACATCTGACCCACATCCTCTTTCTAATAGCCATGATTTCTTTTCAGTCAACAACATATTTATAATTCGTTTGCAACACTTCAACCAAACTAGACATACAGAGGATGTGGGAGACATAGGTTTCTCACTTCATTACTAGTATGCAACCCATGCAATCGAACATCTGTGCCAGAAGTGGATTTTAGGTTACTCTGTTATGGAAATGCATTATCCATTTTAGGCGCATTTTTTTTTCTTAATTAGAGGAGGTGCTTTCAGAAATTGAAAATTACGTAATGTAATTACAGCCATGTTAATGAACTAAAGCAAGTAAACACTGATATAATTTTTACATATTTAAAATTCTTTAGTTTTTTGCTTATCTTTCTAAGTTAGGGCTAGTAGTAATAATTACCTAAATAATTTGAATCCTTTGAGAATGTAAATGTATTAGGCTTGGTTTTCTGTTCACCTGAGTCAAAAAACCTGTGAATCAGAAATAAGTCTGGTAGCTAAAATTCCTGTGGAGGTTATAAAAGGGTTGGTTTTTATCAAAATATAAAATTATCTATGTAAAAAGGAAACTAACCAACCGGTTAAGTATGTTAATTGGAATTTGGAAGGATTTGAGGACTGGAAGGGAAAGAACTAAAATTGTTGACTAGTAACTTTGTAAAGCCCTAAACTACAATCAACCCATTTCATCTTTACATTAAAAATAATTATCATTAACTGAGAATATACTATATCCCCAGGCATTCTGTGAAGAATTTCGCATGTGTTAACTCATTTAACTCTTCCAAACTCTTTCAAAGGAATGTGTATTATCTATTTTTTCATATTTTAAATAAAGGAAAGTAACGTATAGAAGAGATAAGTAATGTGTCCAAGACCTTAGAACTTTTAAGTAACACAACTGATTATTAAGTGCAGGGCTAAAAAACTCCAAAGCCCTTGTTTGTAGTCATTTCTTCATGTTATATGTCACTTAGAATGTTCCTTTAATGAATAACTACATTAAAACATATAACTGCTAAATAAGACACCCTCCCACCCAAAAATTACTCTCCCTCTGTCTCTCTTAGTCTCTATCTCTCTCTCTACATATATATGTGTATATATACACATATATATGTCTATATAAACTGTATATATATACACATATATATGTGTATATATATACATATATATGATTTTCTAGATATATGACAGTGAATTATCTTTGAAATTTAATTATTCCATTAAAATGGAATATATGCTTATAAATCTTCCCAGATTTTGTAATTTTGTCTTCATTTATTTTGAAGAATGCCTTAATCCGAACCCCCTTTTGCTAGAGATTTATGTCTTTTTGTAAAAGATAGATATTGTCAAACCTAGATCAGAACTACATTTGGGCAAGAGGGTTTGGGAATAGATCTAGAAAGTATAGATCCATCATATTTTCCACTGTCATGCCTGGGGATTTTCAGGGACTCCATCAAAAGTTATTCACTGGAGTCCAAGTTGTCCTAAATGTTCTCAAAACATATACAGTTTATGAAAATAAACATGTAATAAATAAAATCTCCCTGATTTCTTCGAATTGGTTAATGAATGGCAGAAGACAATCTTCTCATATATATTAAATACCTCCAACATTTGTATGACTAAAGTTCATTCTCAAAGTGAAACAATTTTCTTGTGTGCATAAAGGTGGGACCACATCCCTAGATAGATGACATATTAAGCCCAAGGGCATTGGAACATATTGTTATAGTGGCTCTTTGGCTGAATTTTGCCTGCAGGTAAATTTTGTTTTGGCCTAGCCAAACATTTTTAAACTTTATAATTTGAATACGTTTTAAGAGTGAGTTCCAACTTGGCTATGTTTTCTACCACTCCCCATCTTCTTATACCCAGCTGTCTTACCCACTGATATTACCTGCCTGGTCCCTAAAAGTGTTCACATTTGTGATGGGCATCACAGCTGTGAGCACAGAAGAGATAGCTTTCGTGTTGATACTCCTCATTCACTGGCTTTTTATCCCCTGTGCTAACAAAGGTCCTCTAGCCCTCTAGAAAGAGTACACTCATTTTCCCCTAAGTACTTCTAGAAGTCCCCAGGGGTTCTTTCATGTGATCATGAGCAAATCAATTTTCATCATGCACTGCTGCAATTATTCTGGGCTTTCATGGAGCACACATGTATCTACCATCACCCACCATCATTCATAGTATCTGCTGGGCATCCATCATCTACCACTGGGCATCCATCATCTCCCATTTGGCATTCATCATCTCCCACTGGGCATTCATCATCTGCCACTGGGTATCCATCATCATTTGCTCGGCATCTGCTGAGTACCGCCATGTCTGTTGGGCATCCACAGTCTCCCACCAGGCATTGTGGTCTCCGCTGACGCTTTGCCATTTCACCACCGGTGCCTTCCATGAGAATGCTGGTTACCTCTCCAGAGTGCTGTCACCCGGGACTGCCAAATCTACAAACCCTCAAGATACCATGTGTGCTGCATTTGCGTCAGTCTTCATTGTACTTAGCTGTGCTCCTCGCATAAATTAGGAAAATGCCCCTTTATAACTGTGGCACATTTTGTTATCTAAACATTGATAAAGCAATACTCGTCCCTGTCCCCTTCACAAATTCCCTCTGTAAAACAGCTATCTCTGTTTTATCTTTCTTTGTTACTTATGGTTATCATCCACAGGGCTTACATATTCCATAGGGCTGATCTTGAGTCTGTACACTGATGTCTTAATTCCTGTCCTCAGGCATTCACCCAAAAAAACATCCCTCTGAAAAGTTTAACAGGTAACTTGTCGGCCTTGTGTATTTGTATATACCTAGCATCTACTCCTATATCTGGTCTTTTTTTTTTTTTTTTTAATGGATAAATGAAGGCCTCTTTCCTCTTTGCAAATCAGTTCATGAGGTGATATTCTTGGAAATTCCCAGGCCCGCACATCTTCACCTGTGAATCACTACTTTGGGGTTGAAATGTCTTCTCCCAATATCCCCTTTCCCTTTAACAATATCCTTAATCATTTCACCTCGGGCTCCTTATCCTAGAGAAAAAAATTTCTTTACCGGGTAAGTTTCCATTCTAAATACAAAAAGAATAATGGCATCAGTACATTGAAATTATAATGACATATATTGGAGAATATAGTCCAGAGGTCCTGATTTTTGTTTTTATATCTAGAATCTTCTACCTCTGGTTATCCTTTGCTCTTTCTCTCTTCTATCCTCATTAGAAATGTACAACTTTGGCTGGGTGCGGTGGCTCATGCCTGTAACCCCAGCACTTTGGGAGGCCGAGGTGGGCAGATCACCTGAGGTTGGGAGTTCGAGACCAGCCTGACCAACATGAAGAAACCCTGTCTTTACTAAAAATACAAAATTAGCTGGGTGTGGTGGCGCATGCCTGTAATCCCAGTTTCTCAGGAGGCTGAGGCAGGAGAATCGCTTGAACCCAGGAGGTGGACGTTGCGGTGAGCCAACATCTCACCATTGCATTCCAGCCTGGGGGCAAGGAGGGTGAAACTCCGTCTCAAAAAAAAAAAAAAAAAAAAAAGAAATGTACGACTTTTACATATTTAATTACTGGTTTAATTCTCCAATAAATGCACAAAATAAATAAATAATGTAATTTTAGTTAACATTCCAGTTCTGGTTGCAAAAATAATTTCATTACAGGCAGATAGGCAGCACTGTCAAAGTTAAATAATAACGGCCAACACCTGAGTTTTTGCTCAGGGCCAGAAATTGTTCCAAGTATTATACATGTACTATCCCTATTTAATACATAAAACAATGCACCAAAAGTTTAAATGCTATCAGTATTCTACTGCCAACTATGGGGCGCACCTTCTACGTTTTCTTCCTTAAGAGGAGACGTCCTCTGTCTTCTCCAGAAAGATTAGAGCTCTCTGTAGTGTCCAGTTCCGGTGATTAGAAGATTCTCCTCATTTTTTCTTTTTCTTCTTAAATCTCATTCCTTCATGGAATTCTTTCTTCCTTCCTTCCTTCCTTCCTTCCTTCCTTCCTTCCTTCCTTCCTTCCTTCCCTCCCTCCTTCCTTCTTTCT
>NC_045445.1:39332442-39375574 GCF_002776525.5 Piliocolobus tephrosceles | reverse complement strand
TTCCTTCCTTCCTTCCTTCCTTCCTTCCTTCCTTTCTTCCTTTTTCTTTCTTTCTTTCCTTTCTTTCTTTCTTTCTTTTCTTCTTTCTTTCTTTTCTTTTTTTCTCTTTTTCTTTCTTTTTCTTCCTTCCTTCCTTCTCTCTCTCTTCTTCCTTCCCTCCCTCCTTCCTTCTTTCTCTCTCTTTCCTTTCTTTTTCTTTTCTTTCTTTTCTTTCTTTCTTTCCCTCTTTCCTTCTTTCCTTCCTTCCTTCTTTCCTTCCTTCCTTCCTTCCATCCCACCCTCCTTCCTTCTTTCCTTCTTCCTTCCTTCTCTATCTTTCCTTTCTTCTTTTCTTTTCCCCTTCCCTTTCCCTTTCCCTTTCCTTTCTTTCTGTTGACAGAGTTTCACTATGTTGCCCAGGCTGGTTGTGAACTCCTGGGCTACAGCAATCTACCCACCTCAGCATCACAAAGTGTTGAGAATACAAGCATGAGCCACCGTGCCCAGACTTGGAAACTTTCAATGATTTTTATATCATCTACTAATGTGCCAATTCCTAGAGAGCTAAGTTCTCAGGACTTACTTCATGGACTTTTCCCTCAAAGCCTGTATGTCTATCCCAAGAGCCTTTTAACTGGGTTCAATGATGGTGGTGAAGGAAACGATTATAGCAAGTATTATAATAGCTAACTTTAAGTGAACACTTACTCTGTCCATTTATCTTATTCAATCCACACAACCAACGTATAAGTATTTTTCCCGCTTTACAGATGAGGGAAATTGAGGTACACAATTTTACCTCATTTTAGGGCCACAAAAGGCTAATATCCATCCTCACATCACTGGTATTAAAGGTACCATTCTCCCAGCTAGCCAGAGTGCTATTTCTGCCACCGACTTACGGAAATGTTGAACATACTGTGTTCCTGAAAAACTACAACAACAGCAACAACGACAACAAATGTTGATTCTTGCTTGATGTCTTGATATGGCTCTAGAGACACAGAGTAACATAACTAAGGAAACAGTCTTTTGTATATTTAAGGGTAATTTCTCCAAGCCCTACCATAATACTAATAGTTAATAGTTATTGGACACTTATTAGTACTGTACATGGTCCTAGCTGATACACACTGTTTTAGAACTATAGCTTTACTCAAAATAATTTTATTTCAGTTCAGTTGAGACTCTATTAATACTTACCTACGACAGTTTGAAGGCCCAGATTGTAATGCCTCTGCTGTCTTGCGATTAGAAGTGGAATTAAGGAGAAATGGGAGGGGTCACGATGTATCTTCAGACTTGAACGAATTTCATGCTCATATACTTCCAAAGACAAAAGCAAGATTAATGGTAAAAGATACACAAAGAATCAGCTTAGGGTTCAATAAAAGCTCTGTCTTTCAAAGAGAGGACACCACCAGCCATCACTAGTCGTTATGCAAAGAATTTATGCCTGGTATAAAAGCTTGAACTAGATTTTTTTTGAGGTCGTCTTTTATGTCTTAAGATTCTATAATTAAGATACCTAGTTATGCCACTTTGAACAAGTTACTCAAAATCTGAAAGTATCGTTATGAAGGCAGTTCAGTGCCTTTGTCAATGATAGGGAGATGAAAATAAGAATTTCTATTTCATACAATAGTGTTAATTTCATATGTGCTTTTATGTTCCTATGATCTTTATAATCAGTTTGGTTAGTCCCAGCAAGAGATCATAGATGAAAAACCTACTCATTAATTATACATTGTTTTAATACTCAGAAGACCTTTTATCCTTGTTGCCATCTAAGTGAACATAAAAGAAAATTTGCTTAGAATGAATGGACTATATACCCATAATCCTCACTCCTAAGCATTATGCAATGAATAAGAAAAGCCTACTTAGCCTTTATCTTAAAGGGCAGTAACTCAATCTTGAAAGGTGTCTCTCATATGCTGAACAGAATATATTACAACTATGGATCTTAATTGTTCATGTTTTTCTGTATGTACTCCTAACAGAGTGCTTGAACTGTATAGTAAAAGGATCATTGGACTAATCATTAAAAGTTAGTTTCTTTCTTTTCCTTTTCAGTCAAATTTCCATATTCCTTGTGTGCTGAAGTTTGTTTTGTGTTTCAAATATCTATCAAAAATCTAAAATCTTTGCTATCTAGTTATTCTGCATTCAAAATATAGATGCTTACTCAATGTTCACATAACATTAAGTCCCCAAATTACACTTAATGAAATAAATTTTCCCATGACCGAATGCCATTGTTTCTTTTAAAGGAAGAGCATCAACAAGACAAGTTTGAATGAGATTGATTTTCTAATGGAGTTCTTTTCACTGAGAAATATTTAGTAACACAGATATTGGAGATAGAATTTTTATTTTCATCCTGTTTATTTCTATTTTTATTCTGTAGTAACATGTTAAGGGATATACAAGAGTTTCTACGGGAGCATGTACAATTGCAAATTAGCCAAGCCACTGAAGATTTTATATTGTTGTTTCTTATGTAATTGTAAGATCATGACAAATGTGGATTTTTAAAATCCTATTTAGAACCCTATTTAGAATAAAGAAGAAAGAGAATTCTGAGTTAGTACTTAGAGTACACGTGGGAGAATTACATCAGACTGTCTTCTGCAGAGCAAGAGGTTTCCTTATTCTAGATCAAATTCATTCTTTGAACCCAAAAGCCTGCACTGGCTAAGAAAAAACCTATTTTCTCCTCAAAATTCTGTAGAACAAAACTTTAAAGGGAAATTAATTTAGAGGTATTTGATATTCATTAAGCACTTATTCATTTTCTGTTTTACTTTAACCTCATCTTATACCCCATATTTTACTTTAACCCCATCTTAGCGTAATAGCTCCTTTATATTGATAGGGAGGAAAAAGTTTCTGGATTCACTATTTTAAGAGCAAGTACAAAGGACAAAGCTGACTATGTTCTATTAAACTAATAGCTGAAACTAACTATTAGGTATTTAATTTTGTATGAAAATATATTCAAAGTAGAAGGTATATAAAATATATATAATGACATATATAAATGAAATATATATAACAATATATAAAATAAATAAATGAAGTGTGTAATGAAAAATAAATTCTCTGTTGTTTGAAGTGTTTCTTGTGATGGAAGAAAGTGAAGTCTCTCATTTTCAATTCCTCATAAACCTGATTACAAACTCTGTATAAATTTCACCAGTGAGTGGCACATATAAACTGTTGTAATCAACCTCGGTGTTCTGTTGAAGGGCAATTGGAGTAAAAAATAAAGATAACAAATTATTTCCACTAAACATCATAGTATAATTTGGTTACTACTAAAAAGGAAATTGTTCAATAGAAAATTATATAAAGGCTAAACATTAATAAGCTAATCATATACATATTTAAATTTGATAGTTTATAGCCTTTAGCATTAATTCTGGCTAAGGAATACTCTATTTTAACTAAGTCTTTTTGATCAAATGACTCTTAAGTAATGTTATATTAGTATTTTGATTTTGGTAAGTCACTGATTATCTCTACAAACTATATTCTCTTTTATAAATGACTTTCATTGTATATCTATCTTGATAAGTATTTTAACCTACAATATCTCACTTAGCATCTACTTCACAGGTATTTGTGAATATTAAAAGCTGAATGTGAAAATATTTAGTAAATTTTAACTTTCTATACAATTTTAAGGTTATTATTATTTTAGTATGACATTTAACCAAACCCCTATTTACAAACAAAAATATATTATGCATATAAAAATGTAAATTATGTATTTTCACGTGTACCAAAACAAATGTTCTGGAAGTAGTATATTGGTTCAAACAAACGTAATATAATATAACATAACATAAATATATATTTTGTCAGTTTAAATGTAACAGAGTAAGATAAACTTCTTGTTATTTAAGTGGAATATGAAAATTAAATGGCCACTTCCCCAAACTCATTTCATTGAAAAATGTTAAGGCAATTTTTGAAGGCCAATGTTTCATAAATAAACCTTTTAGCATGTATTACTATGACAAGTTACTCAATTGGCTTTCACTGTGGGTTATTCACATAAAAGTTTCACTTTCAGTGAGTCATAATATTGTTTACACATAATTTGTAAGTTCTATTTAATTACTTATGTAAATGACTAAACAAAAGACAGTAACTGTAGTGAATCGAAGACTGTACTTAATTCTGATTTAAACTATTCTAACAATGTAATTAAGAACTGTCCAATTTATACTTTGAAGTAAACAAAAGATCTTACGAGAGATTGCAAGTGCCATCATATGACGCTTCTAGCCTTACCTCATGTTCCCTTGCAGTTTTTTCAGACGTGTGTTAAAACTATTTGAAAAAAAAAAAAAAAAGTTAATTTAGCTGTACACAAAGGTGATCGTTAATAAGAAAAATAAAAGTGCAAATAAAGAAAAAAGTAGTGAAACAGCAAAGTTAAACCTAGACTCACCTTACTTTCTTACCTATTGCTATTATTTATTCAATGACTACTAGAGCAAAGCTGTGGCCTTGAGGAAATGATTTTATGCTATGAATACAATAACAATAACAAAAATAAGGCTAAGAATAGATATAGGTACAGTATATTGGGTTCCAGCTAGATGCCAAGCAGTTAAGCATAACAAAATTAAGTAAGGTAGTTATTATTATTCATTAAATTCCTTTTTGGATTTTTTTTCACTATGTTTTTATTTTATGTTATTTACTTAAAAATAGTGTTAGTGTTTGCTCTGGGGCTTACAATATTCCTTTTTATTCCTTTTTAAAATTGAGATATATATCTTATACCATAAAATTCACCCTTTAAAGTGTACAATTCAGTGATTTTTAGCATATTCACAATGTTAGGCAACCATCAACTTTATTTAATTACAGTAAAATTTCATTATCCAATTTTCAGTCACTCCATATATAATATGCATCTTAATTTGAAACAATCGTGTTAAGATTAACATTAAACTTCAATACTATGTAGACATATTGCTCCAATATACTTCCATTTCCTCCCCTTTCTTTGTGATATCATTGTCATGCAAATTATATTTTTATGCATTATAATGCATCAAAATATTTGTGTGATTTTTTTTCATGGACTTGTCTTTTAAACCATTTGGAAAGAGAAAAGAGTTTTCATTCATGTGGATTCAAGTTACCATCTACCTTTTCATTTCAGTTGAAAGATTCCCTTTGGTAGATATAGGTTAGGTATGGGGACTACAAATTCTATCTATTTTTTTATTTGGAAATGTCTTTCTCTTTCATTTTTTTAAGGGATAGTTTTACTGGGAATAGAATTCTCGGTAGACGATATTTTTCTATCAGCCCTTCAAATGTGTCATCCCAATGCTTTCTGGCTCTCACAGCTTCTGATGAAGTCAACTGCTAATCTTATTTGGGTCCCTTTGTATATGTTGAGTCATTTATGTCTTGCTTCTTCCAGAATTTGCTCTTTGTCATTGCCTTTCAACTCTTTGACTATAAAGTATCTAGGTGTGTATCCCTGAGTTTATCCTAGTTGGTGTTCATTGAGTTTTTTGATGTGTAAATTAGTGTTTTCTATCAAATTTGGGAGAATTTCAGCCATTTTTTAAAAAATATATTTTCTGTATCTTTCTATCCTATCCTTCTGAACTCCCATTACACATAATCTGATGGTGTTTCACAGGCTTTTGAGACTCTGTTCATTTTCCTTTATTCTCTCTGTTCTTCAGATGGGATAATCTCTTTTGACTTATCTTCAAGTTTGTTGTTTCTTTCTTCTGCCTTCTGAAATATTCTATTAAGCCTATCTAATGAATTTGTCATTTCAGTTATCGTACTTTTCAACTTCCGAATTTTTGTTCTTTTAAATATTAAATTAATTTGTATCTCTTTACTGATTTTCTCTATTTAGTGAGCATTATCATCATAGTTTTCTTTAATTCTTTAAAGATAGTCTTCTTTAGTTCTTTAAACATATTTATATAGCTGATTTAAACTCCTTGTCTGATAAGTCCAACATCTAGGCCCCCTCTGTACACTTTCTATTGACTTATTTAATTCCTGCCTATATGCCATACTTTCCTGTTTCTTTTCTCCATTTTTCTTTCTTTTTTTCTTTTTTCTTTTTGAGATAGAGTCTCACTCTGTTGCACAGACTGGAGTGCAGGGCGTGACCTCAGCTCACTGCAACCTCCACCTCCCAGATTCAAGTGATTCTCATGCCTCAGCCTCCCAAGCAGCTGAGATTACACGTGCATGCCACAACACCCAGCTATTGTTTGTATTTTTAGAAGAGACAGGGTTTCACTATTTTTAGTAGAGACAGGGTTTCACAGGGCTTGTATTTTTAGTAGAGATAGGGTCAGACTGGTCTTGAACTCCTGACCTCAAGTGATTCACCCACCTTGGCCTCCCAAAGTGCTAGGATTACAGGCTTGAACCACCATGCCTGGCATATTTTCCTGTTTCTTTGCATGTCTTGAAATTTCTTGTTGAAACTCAGACGTTTTAAATAATATATTATAGTGACTTTGAAATCAGGTCTACCCCAACCTGTAGTGTTTATTGTTGTTTGTGAGATTTTGTCCTCATTGCTGCTTGCTTCAGTTACTTTCCTAGAATACTTCTATAGATTCTGTATTCCTTGCAATATGTGGCTGCTATTTTCTCTGGTAGCATTTTTTTTTTGATATTTGTTTTTATTTTTAATCCTTACTTCTTAAGAGTTGCCCCTGAATCAGCATTGTTTGTAGTCAGCCAGTGATTGTTCAGAATATTCTATTAAATGCTATGAGCCAGTTTTTCTTCCACCCTGTTCCAAGGAGATTTTTGTGGGAGGTCGCACCTTCAAATGTCAGAGAATTTACAAGTCAATATTAGCTTTTACTTCCTGCTTAAGTCCAGCATCCAAGGTAGCTAGAGATGAGTTGTTTGTGTCCTCTCTGAGTTTTCTTCAGCATGTGTACAGACATACACACTTGTGCAGCCTTTTAGATCTCCTGAAATATGTTGGAGCGTTTTAGAGTTCCTTGTATTGGTCCTTTTCTCATTAGCGATGTATTCCTTTTAAATTTTTAGCCAGCTTCTTGTTTGTTACAACTGAGTTCACAGGCTTAGGCGACTGCAATGTTATTAAATCCAGCTCATGTTATTGTTTTCAAAACTCTGGAGACAAGGCTTTTTCCGAAGAACTAAACTCAGAGTCAGGATAAATAGTCCAATTATCTGGGAATAATGTGTTTCAAAGGAATTATTGTAAATATTGTCAAAATATTGAAAGTGTTCTAAGGATGGGGCTTTACATGAAGCTCCAAAACAAATCAGTCCCCACTCAAATGGCTGGTTACTGTGCTCTGTTACTGTGGTGAGAGGGGAATGAAAGTAGCCTAAAGTTAAAACAACATAGATCCCACTGTTCTAACTGATGTTCAGTAGACTGTTTTTAAATGAATATGTTTTAAGCTAAATCTGTACCTTTGGTTAATTTTCAGGATTCTAAAGCAGTTGATTTTTGTAGTTTTGCAAATATTTTTATAGCTTTTGTGAGAGAAAGAATTCACCAAGGTTGTCATTCTGGATGTTCTGTTCTTTTAAGTACTTCTTTATACACCTTGAATTATAATGACATTTTAAACATAACACCATAAAGTGATTTTACTGCATAAAGTTAAAATGATTACTTCATTTCATCTACTACCTAATCTGTATTCACTTTTAATAATTGGCTTAAATTAGGATATAAATGAGTTGCTTTATTTAAATTAGGTTTCAAGCAAGATTCACATTTTGCATTTGTTTTTTATGAAACTAGATTTTTGCGTGTATGTCGTGGCAGGGCGGGCGGTGGAGGCGGTGGTGGGGCTTGATTCTGACCTTTAGGAGAGGAAACATTTTTCAGAGGGAGGCAAAAAGTCAAAGAAGTACTTTAATTATCGGGGAGACTTGTACATGTTTATGGGATCAAGGGAAATCACTATAGATTTTGGCTTAAGAAACAGCCCTACTCATGTCTTGTCCAACAAAGGCTAGTAATTTCAGGTTAGCCTAAGGCCCAAGAGATGAAGCAAAAGCTGAAACTGGGAAAATAATAAATTTAGAAAGGGGCAAGGTCAATGAGGAGAGTTGGTAGGGATATAAAATTATTAGGCAAATCATCAATAATGTAACTTGGATTTACTTTGGAATGCCAGACTCTTGGCAGACTACTCTTTCTTGTGAACTATTTCACCATTCTGCATTTTTACATTTTCCTTCTGTTGGTTAATACTAAGGGATGGTAAAGTATTGAAGGCTTAGGCTCAATTTCCAGCTTTTCCAGTAACTGTGTGATCTAGGTTCAGCCACTTGGCTTCTTTGAGCCTCCTTTGATTTGTGAAATGAGAGGACTGCGTTAGATGTCTCTAAATTTGATTTTGTCTCCAAAGTATGATTATTCTAAGGCCTTTCTTAAGCAGGTATATGCAATAAGTAAAAATTGTTTTCAGTAACTGAGCTTAACATTTTTGCTTTCCTTACCCTGAAAATCAGGTACACAAGAACTTCTTTCCCCCTTTCCCATTATAACTTGTTTTATGGAAAGAATCTTAAATCAGAATTAAAAACTGGTAAACACAATATTAGTAAGATAGAAATATTAGCCTTTCTCTCCACTCAAATCTCAAAATAAAGCAATAGTACTGTAACAAGGTATACTTCATTTTTGTAGTAAGAGCCAGTTTCATAAGTGAAACTCTATGAAAAAATAGCTCTGTGTGAATTACAGCAAACTAATGTACTGTGATTGGGAACAGCCAAATACATTTCATGTGTCATTTTTCCAAAAGTTAAATTTTAAAGTAATCTTGGTTAAATTAGGATACAGACTCTTAAATAATCTAAAAAATGACAATTTTTCAGATACCATGGGATCATACCTTTTATCAAGAATAACAGTTATGTTTATCAGTGCACTTTGGGATATTGAGCAGACATTTTGGAGATCATTTATGCTCAACAATATGATGCATTTATTCCAAAAATTGCAATTGCATATTTTTTGTATTACATATTTTAGTCAGCAAATAAGACAACTGCAAGCACAGAATCTATTCAGGAACTAGAATTAAACAAGTTCCTTTAGAAACTGATTAAATAAACCACATAATTTCCAAAATGCCTTTCACTTTGTGCACTTAGCTTTGATTTCTAAATCCCTTCTGAAACAGACATCTAAATGAAATTAAAACCTTTATTTTACCCAGAGGCTTCCCATCCCATCCCACCCTGTGACCAAACTCCATCATCTTTAACACTTTCAGCAGTTATTATGAACCCAGAAGCCACTAGGATAGAGATGTTCTAACAATGATCAAAGAAAACAAAAATCATTGTTAAACTATTATAACCCATGGATCAAACCACAATCAATATAAAGACACTTATTGAGTATCTGCTGTTTGTCAGCACTGAGCAAAACACAGTGGGATGTCATAATATATAGTTCCAATCCCTGCTTATGAGGGAGTTAATGATATAATTATGTGTATGCATAGGTGTGTTTGTGTGTGTTGGTGGGAGGCAGAAATTTATATTAAAAAAATGAACAACATGAAGTTATGTGCTAATGATGGAATGTATTGAGTAAATAATAGGTGGTTAAGAAGTTCAGAGGAGGTACATGTCTCCCTAGTCAATTGGTAAGAATAGGGCTTACAATGGTACAATTTAAATTACTACAATAAAGTAGATGGGATATTTTCCCAGCTCCCAAATTACCACACAGATGATTGCTTTCATACTTACTATATACAGTCATAATGCCAAGCCAACTTTGAAGGGAAATAGAGAAACCCAATTTTACTGTAGTTATACCTTCAGGATTGCATTTTGCTACTAATATATAATTTATAAAAAATGCAAGTGCTTATATCTCTGTAACTTTTAGAGATATATTCTTAACACAGTGTTAAATTATATATTTTGTGCCAATTTTAAGTAGTTTATTTAAGACATTGCATTTTCCACTTACAATACAGTGCTTATAAAGTGCAATGTTATTTCCCTCCGCTGTGCACATGTTGCATATTCAAGTATTAAGAATTCCCAGTAACCTACTACAGCAGGTGAACTTTTAAAAACTGCCACAGAATTTTTTTTTTTTTTTTTTTTTTTTTTTTGAGATGGAGTCTTGCTCTGTCGCCCAGGCTGGAGTGCAGTGGCCGGATCTCAGCTCACTGCAAGCTCCGCCTCCCGGGTTTACGCCATTGTCCTGCCTCAGCCTCCGGAGTAGCTGGGACTACAGGCGCCCGCCACCTCGCCCGGCTCGTTTTTTGTATTTTTTTAGTAGAGACAGGGTTTCACCGTGTTAGCTAGGATGGTCTCGATCTCCTGACCTCGTGATCCGCCCGTCTCGGCCTCCCAAAGTGCTGGGATTACAGGCTTGAGCCACCGCGCCCGGCCAAAACTGCCACAGAATTTGCTAGAGATTTAGGTCCTTCAATGTTTTAAATGTGTGGAACAATGCTACATCTATATTTATGTTAGATTAATCAACCTCTTCAATGGTGGGCCTTGAGGAAGCACCACCAGAGGGAGGAGCTCCACCACCAGGGAATCCCCCAGGCATTCCTCCTGACATGCCTCCTGCACTCTGGTACTGCTTGGTAATGATGGGATTGCAGACTTTCTCCAGCTCTTTCTGCTGATGTTCAAATTCTTCCTTCTTGGCAACCTGACTCTTATCCAACCAGTTGATAACTTCATTACACTTGACCAGAATGTTCTGTTTGTCCTCATCATTAATCTTACCTTGAAGCTTCTCATCTTTGACAGTTGCTTTCATGCGAAATGCACAGGACTCAAGTGAATTCTTGGATGACACCTCCTATCTTCAGCTTTGTACTTCTCAGCTTACTGGACCATACATTCAATGTCTTCCTTGCTCAAAGGACCCTTGTCATTAGTGATAGTAATCTTGTTCTCTTTTCCTATACACTTGTCCATGGCAGAGACACTGAGGATGCCATTGGCATCAATGTCAAAAGTGACTTCAATCAGAGGAACACCATGGTGTGCAGAAGGTATGTCTGTGAGTTCAAACTTGTCAAGCAGGTTGTCATCCTTGGTCATAGCACACTCACCTTCATAAACCTGAATCAGCACACCAGGCTGGTTGTCACGATAGATAGGCTGTCAGAAGGTCTGTGTCTGCTTGGTAGGAATGGTAGTATTGTGCTTGACGAGGACAATCATGACTCCACCAGCAGTTTCAATACCAAAGGAAAGAGGGTTGACATCCAGGAGCAGCAAATCTTGAACATTTTTTAGTTTTGTCTCCAGATAGGATGGCTGCCTGGACAGCTGCACCATAAGCAACAGCTTCATCAAGGTTGATGCTCTTATTCAGTTCTTTTCTGTTGAAGACATCTTGGAGAAGCTTCTGAATCTTGGGGATATGAATAGAACCATCAATAAGGACAATGTCATGAATCTGTGACTTGTGTAGTTTGGCATCTCGAATGGCTTTTTCTACAGGGCCCAGGGTGCCATGGAACAGGTCAGCATTCAATTCTTCAAATCGGGCACAGGCAATGGATGTACAGAAGTCGATTCATTCATAGAGAGAATCAATCTCAATACTGGCCTGGGTGCTGGAAGAGAGAGTATGCTTAGCATGTTCACAAGCAGTACAGAGGCGTCTTACAGCTCTCTTCTTCTCACTGATGTCTTTCTTATGCTTGCACTTGAACTCAGCAATAAAATGGCTGACAATTCAGTTGTCAAAGTCTTCTCCACCCAAGTGGGTGTCTCCAGCGGTAAGTTTGACTTCAAAGATTCCATCCTCAATAGTGAGAATTGACACATCAAAAGTGCCACCTCCCAGGTCAAAGATAAGCATGTTTCTTTCAGCTCCAACCTTTTTGTCTAAGCTGTAAGCAATATCAGCAGCAATTGGCTCATTGATAATTCTAAGTACATTGAGACCAGCAATAATTCCAACATCTTTGGTAGCCTGATGCTGAGAGTCATTAAAGTAAGCTGACACTGTGACCACAGCATTGGTAACAGTCTTCCCAAGGTAGACTTCTGCAATTTCCTTCATCTTTTTTTTTTTTTTTTTGAGACAGAGTCTTGCTCAGTCCCTCAGTCTGGAGTGCAGTGGCGCGATCTTGGCTCACTGCAAGCTCCGCCTCCCGGGTTCCCACCATTCTCCTGCCTCAGCCTCCCAAGTAGCTGGGACTACAGGCTCCCGCCACCACGCCCGGCTAATTTTTTGCATTTTTAGTAGAGACAGGGTTTCGCCGTGTTAGCCAGGATGGTCTCGATCTCCTGACCTCATGATCTGCCCACCTTGGCCTCCCAAAGTGCTGGGATTACAGGCGTGAGCCACCGCGCCCAGCCTAATTTCCTTCATCTTTGTCAGAACCATAGAGGGCACCTCCTCTAGATAGAAGCTTTTGGTCTCTCCCTTGTATTCTACTTGGACCTTGGGCCTGCCAGCATCATTCACCATCACAAAGGACCAATGCTTCATATCAGACTAGACAACAACATAATCAAATCTGCATCCAATCAGATGTTTGACATCAAAAACCGTGTTGGTGGGGTTCATTACAGCTTGATTCTTTGTGGCTCCACCGATCAATCATTCAGTGTTTGTAAAGGTGACATAACTTGGAGTGGTTCAGTTTTCCTGATCATTGGCAATTATCACTACTTTTCCATGCTGGAAAACACCCACACAAGAGTATGCGGTGTCAAGATCAATACCAACTGCAGGTCCCTTCGACATGGTTGCTGGCCTTTTTTTTTTTTTTAATGCCGATTTTCTCCTTTTTTTCCTCATTGCTTGATTTCATCCTACTATATTACCACTCAACTAGGACAGATTCTCAGAAGTTTCTACCATATGAACTTAAATATAATTTGCCGGATCACTTTTATTCAGGACTTAAAGATGTTGTAATAAAATCAATTCTTAGGAATAATTTTGTTAATAATTCAAATATCACATTTACTAAGATCCAGATACTTTACGAGCTTAACCTCTAGCCCTCAATACCATGCTATTTCCCTGTTAATGTGGGTGAGAAAATGTTTATTTAGAAATAAGAGGTCATTTAAAATTTTAAAAAATTAAAAGATTAGCTGGGCATGGTGATGCATGCCTGTGGTCCCAACTACTTGGGAAGCTGAGGTGGGAGGATTGCTTGAGCCCATGAGATCAAGACTGTAGTGAGCTGTAATTGCACCACCACATTCCATTCTGGGTGACAGAGTGAGACCTTGTCTAAAAAAAAAAAAAAAAAAAAGTGTTAAAATAGTGTCTTAAGTGAGTAAATTTTTTAAGAAGATAAAATACAAGGCAAGAATAACATAATTCAAAGTTGAATTTAAATATTCTAAATTCATTGTATTGCCCAAGATAAAAGATACTGATTAGCTTCACACTTCATGAAACACACGCACACACACACACACACACACACATTAATTTAATTTATAAAATAACCAGTAAAAGAAAAGGAAAAATGTGTACAACTTTGAAAGAGAGGCAGACAGAAAAACGGAGATGTTAAAAAATGATTAATATAAAAAGGGCAAGAAAGGAAAGGAAACAAAAAATTAACAGGATAAGTAGACTGCATTAAATGAAATAGTAGCTATAAACCCAATGATATCAGTATTTACATTAAATGTAAATGGTCTAAAATTTCAGGAAAAAAATCTTCAGACTGGGTTAAAATATCAAAAAAAAAAAAACATAATAAGACAAAATGAAACAAGACAAAATAAAAATGAAATCTAAATCTACACCATCTATTAAAAATACATTTAAAGCATAGTATAAGAAATTTTGACATTAAAAAGACAGCAAAATATACCATATAATTAATAACTGAAAGAAAGACAGTATAGCTACTGAAATAGATAAAATAGCTAAGAGAGTAAAAGAACATTACTGGAGACATAGCTGTTAACTTCATAGTTATACAAAGATCTATTCACGAGGAAGATACAGCAATTTGAAACATGTATTTATGTAATAGCATGGTTACCAAATATATAAAGTAAAAACTGACAGGAATATGAAAACAAATAGATCATTTCACTAATTGACAGAACAAGCTGGAAAAAAATCTAAGTTTATAAAATATTTGAAAAGCATGACTGACAAAATTGAAATGACTATATAATATTCCGCACCCAAATGCAGAATACAAATTATTTTCATGCATACAGGGAAAATTGACAAAAGTTGACTACTTACTAGGCCATTGAGAAAGTTTTAATAAAGTTAATGAAATTTAATTCATACAAACACTGTTCTCTGACCGTAAACATATAAGCTAAAAATCGTGTATAAAATGATAACTAGAAAATTAGCAAGTATTTGGAAATTGCTAAACATTTTGAAGTAACCCATGAATCAAAAATCATATTGAAAATCAGAAAAATTTTAAAAACTGAACTATAACAAAATACTAGATATCAAAACTTGCCAGATGAATCTAAAGCAGTATTTAAAACAAAATTAACAGGCTTAAATGCATACATTATCAAAAATAAGGCTGAAAATGAATGTCCAATCTTATATAAAGCATTACAAAGAAATGAAAGCAAAATGTCATTCCCAATGTTATGAATGTGCAATAACCTTGATGTTAGTGAGAAAAAAATACAAGAGTAGTTCAGTTATCAACATAGATGCAAAAAATCCTTAAAATATTAGAAAATTGGTCTCAAAAAAAATTAGAAAATTGAAGGAATCTACTTATGAAGGGAAAAATACATTATGACCACATTAGGTTTATCTTAGGAATGCAAAGGTGGTTTAACATTAGAAAATCAATTAGTATATTTACAGCTTTAACAGATTAGATTTGCAGATTGATATGGAGAGCATGGACTTTTCCATAAGTGGCTCTGGAAACACAGGGTATCAATATGGAAAAAAATCAGGCCACTCCCTCATACTATACCCCAAATAAATTAGAGTTGCATTATAAACCTAAATATAAAGTACAAAATTATGAGGATTTCAGAAAATGATATAGGAGAATATTTACATGATCTTGCAGTAAATGAAGGATTTCAGAAAGCAGCAATTTAAAAAAGCAGTAAATCTGACTACATTAAAATAAAGAACTTTGGTTCATCAGAAAACACCCTGCAGTGAATTTTTATGGAAATTACACTTCAATAAAAGGTGGGGAAAATCCAAAAACTGTATGACACCTGGCGGGGTCAAAAAATAAGCCACAGAGGTGGCAAACATATTTGTAATACAAAATACAAGTACCCAGAATAAGATTAGTAACCAGAGCATATAAAAAAATTGATAAATTAATAAGAAAAGAGCAAACAATGAAATTTGAGAAAAGGACAAAAGATTTCAAGAGAAACTTCACAAAAGAAATGCAAATGGCCAATACATATTTGTAAAGATGCTCAAACTTAGTAATCAGGGAAATTAAAATTGCAATTAAATGCCAGTTAATAGTCACCAGACTGGCAAAAATTAAAAGTGTGACAATACTTATGCTGGCAGGCATATGGAGCCATAGGAACTCTCATATACTTCTGGTGGAAACGTAAATTGATACAAACTATATTAAAAAGCAATTTAGCATTACATAGCAGTAGAAAAGTGTGAACCCTATGATCCAGATATTTCATTATTAGGTATATAGCCTACAGAAAGGGTTACACCTGAGCACCGAGATCCATATAAAAGAATTATTTGTAGCAGTATTGCTAGTAATTATCCCAAACTGAAACAACTGCATTGTAAAAACAACAACAAAAAGGATACTGAAATTGATGCCTTTAGTAATACAATCAAGTATTATGCAGGTGAAGAAGCTGAGGCGCAAAGAAGTGAAACTGTTTACCCCAAATCACAAAAATTAAGTGGCAGAGGTAGGGTTTGCCTCCAAGCAATCTAACACTAAATCTTTAGCTATTATATTATACTCTGCTGCCTCTCATGAATTTGTTGTGGGTGGAAAGGAATTAAATTAGGTTGAGGTATATGAAATTGATATTTTTGCAGTTTAGGGAGTTGAATATTAGCAATTTCACATGACTCAGCCTAATAGTTTAAAAGTTCTGAGCCCAATTGGCCTGAAATCACGTAGTCCAGTGTAACAGTCTGCTTCTCCCTGGGGGTCTCAGTTTCTAAGTTGTGTTTTATCAGTTAAAAAAAGGTGGGATTTTTGTGTTTTGTTTTGTTTTGTTTTGGGGTGTGTGTGTGTGTGTGTGTGTGTGTGTTTTCCCCTAAAAGCCATCATTGCTAAAGTATTCTGGTTGATTCTTTCTCCTGGTTTTCATTTTATTAAGTGGCTGTGGCACAAAACACAGGCAACTGAAGTGAAAGCAATTACAATTTTCTACATGTGCCAAGAAATATAGCTTTTGGCATGCATTTGTACTAGTCACCCACTTTTGGGCAACAGAGAGACTTTCCAAATTCAAAGACCCAGACGAATCTTTTTCTGGACCACATTATATCCTGAATAAGAGGGAACCATCTGTCCTTGGGCCTGGTTTCCCAGAGGACTCTATACAACACAAATCCACAAATAAAATTGAAAGAGCCTTCCAAAATGTTATAGAAGCCAATCGTTGTAGTACACATTGCATCAGTTTGCATGTAATAACACATTGCATCAATTTGCATGCAGAAAAATATCTACCAGAACTGTATCTTAAGGTTTTAAGAAAGCAATAGAACACAGAGGAGTATGAAAAGCAGGTCATGAAAAATTCGGTTCCAGAAAATATTTATGATTTCACAAGTCAGAAATCTGTTGGGTATGGAAAAAATGAACTGAAAGTTTATAAATGCTTGAGAGACCTCGTCTTGAATACAGGAGATTGAATTAAATAGCTTAGGAAAGGAAAAATACAAAATAGCCTTCAGTTTTGTTCTAAATGGTTCTAATGGTTGAAAGCCAGGGTTTTCTTTTCATGTAGAAATAAAGACATCAAAGCTAAATTAGAAATCCTCAAAATATTCCCTGGAGTAATGGGGAAATTAATTTTTCAATACATTTTGAGTTTAGATGAGGGTTTGAAGAGTGAGAAAATCCTGTTAAAGTTCAGGGATAAGTCCTGTATCTTTTTACCCAATAGCATTAATTAAACTAAGAGAAAACTAAGTAATTTCCTGTTCCTACCCCCGCATTTCCTCTCTTCTATCTCTGGAACAACTACAGATTTTGACTAACCATATACACTTTGGATTCTAATAACATTTTTACCCTTCATGAGTTCAGTAGTATGGATTTTTTTCTTTTTTTGATATGGAGTTTCATCCTTGTTGCCCAGGCTGGAGTGCAATGGCGCCTTCTCGGCTCACTGCAACCTCTGCTTCCCTGGTTCAGGCAATTCTCCTGCCTCAGCCTCCCAAGTAGCTGGGAATAGAGGTGCCCACCACCTGTCCAGCTAAATTTTTTGTATTTTTAGTAGAGATGGGGTTTCACCATGTAGGTCAGGCTGGTCTCGAACTCCTGACCTCAGGTGATCCACCCGCCTCAGCTTCACAAAGTGATGGAATTGCAGGGGTGAGCCACTGCGCCTGGCCCCATGAGTATGGATTCTAATAACATTTTTATCCTTAATGAATAAAATCTTCCCAATTCAGATGAAAAGATGTATAGATACAAGCAAAGTCAGGAACTTTTTTTTCAGGCAGGGTCTTGCTCTGTTGTCCAAGGTGGAGTGCTATGGCATAATCACGGCTCACTTCAGCCTCAGTTTCCCAGGGCTCAAGTGATCCTCCCACCTCAGCCTCCCAGGTAGCTGGGACTACAGGTATATGCCACATGCCCAGCTAATTTTTGTATTTTTTGTAGAGATGGGGTTTTGCCATGTTGCTCAGCTGGTCTCAAACTCATGGGGTCAAGCAATCTACCTGTGTCAGCCTCCCAAAGTGCTGGGAATACAGGCATGAAGCACCACGCCCATTGGGATATTTTTGGAAAATATTGTCAATATATCTCATATTCAAGTTTTCATCTTCCTACTTTAACTTATGTTTGACATGAAATGACTTTATTAATGTCAGTCTTTTCAACGTAAACTGAAAGAACTATTAGAAAAATTACAGTTCTCAGGAAAGCTGAGACCTCCTCCTTAGTGACATTATCTCAAGAAGGAAATTATTTGCTTCACACTTTTGGCGCAGGGATAATTCTATAGGAAATAATTTGCAACAGTTTAATTACCCTTTTGTGATAATTTAAAAAGAAGAGTACTTGAGATTTTAGCTGTGCCACAGAATGCCAAATATTTTACTGTAGGTCTTGTTTTGTTACTATGTAAGAGATTTAAGATTAATGTTTTATCATACTTTACATGTACAAGTAACAGAATATCCTCGTGCTTCTCACTGACTGCAGGCATATACCCTATAAAATATTGAGGCAGATATTCCCAGACCTTCAATTTCTCATTGGAAATTAAGCTTTTGAACATGTATACATATGTAACAAACCTGTACGTTGTGCACATGTACCCTAGAACTTAAAGTATAATAATTTAAAAAAGAAAGAAAGTGGGCTGGGCGCGGTGGCTTACGCCTGTGATCCCAGCACTTTGGGAGGCCGAGGCGGGCGGATCAAGAGGTCAGGAGATGGAGACCATCCTGGCTAACACAGTGAAACCCCGTCTCTACTAAAAAATACAAAAAAATAAGCCGGGTCTAGGGGCGGGCGCCTGTAGTCCCAGCTACTCGGGAGGCTGAGGCGTGAACCCGGGAGGCGGAGCTTGCAGTGAGCCGAGATCGCACCACTGCACTCCAGCTTGAGCGACAGAGCGAGACTCTGCCTCAAAAAAAAAAAAAAAAAAAAAAGGAAAAAAATGTCATAAATTTTTTCTCAGTTGATTCCTGCAAGGAGGCTAATCTGTTCCAGGCCTTTCTCAGAAAGAAAGAAAATAATTAACTAATTAACAGTAATTAGAAGTGATCTTAATTGTTAAGATTTTTTAAAAAATGCTAACAACCTCTAAAAATTAAAAAAAATCAGAAGTTCTTTAGTTTAATTAGTTCCCACTTTTTAATTTGTAACTAATTTTGTGACCATAGAGGTCACAAAAGGAAATATTGCTAGCATACCCACAACTAAGGTCAATATTGATAAGAAGGATAAGAAGTTTGTGTCTTATCCAAGGACTCTCATAAACTCATGATTCCTCATCTTTACAATGGGGGTGATCACAGTATGTGCCTCACTCGATATGAGGACTAAGGCACCTTAGGTATGGGATATAAGGAATCGTGTATGAGGACAATGCACCTGTAACAGTGCCTGGCACATAGTAAGCAACATGTAAGTATTGCTTACTATTATTGTAAAATAGTATGTTTAGCATTCTAAGAATTCTGTTTTATTTCCTATCAAGTTTTTATATTTATCTGCAGGTACTTAAAGTGTCCTTTGAACAAAATGCTAAGTTAAGTTTGCACTTCTAAGTGTTTATATTTTGGTTACATTTTGCATAAAATAAATTGTTTATTCTGAGATAGACTATAAGTGATTGAATAGTCTGTGAGAGATATTACTGCATTGTTTTTGTTATTCAGTCATATTAGAACCTAAAAATATCTGTATAGTACATGGAGTTAGATGTCTGTTCCCTTTTTGCAGACCTCTAGGGACAAGATCCCATCCCACTCTTCTCTTTCAGGATAATCAAAAACCTTATGGTATTCAAGAAGTTCCACAATAGTTTAAATGCGAATATCCAGTTCTGTGTCCTTCCAAATCCTTACTCCTGCTCATTTTATTGTATTTGTAATGAGTTTTAAATGCAATTTCTTCCCTATTATATGCATATGTTTGAAGGAAATAAAGTTTAAAAATACCATTACAGTGAAATGTTTTACAAAATCAAAAAGATTCCTAATCCCAGCCAATTAACCACTTAGGTTAGGTAATATTGAAGTTGACCCACCTTGTTACAGCACAAATAATTTTCTACTTTATGGGAATTCATTGTAATTGGCTGTGTGATAGATAAATAGATAGACTTTCATTCTATTTGTAAAAATTCATTTTAGAAGTTTAAAAATAAGCACTTAAACCAATGTACGTGTCTATTAGAGGTGTAGGGTAGAAAATGAATACCCCTTTTCTTTCTCTCATTTAGAAAATAGCACTGATTAACTTCCAACAATATATTGAACAGATTATGACACTTGTTTCATCTGCATTTAATGAATTACATGAAAATTTAATTACAAAAAAGAGTATTTTGCCCATTTCTTCTTATTCACAAGTTTTATTATGGAAACAATAAAACTATTCTTTACGCTCAAGAGTATTTAGTTCATCAATGGAACATTTGGATTTTTTTAAATAAGTAAATGAGAGGTTGCAATGAGCTGAGATCACATCACTGCACTCTAGCCTGGGCGCCCAGAGGAGACCCTGTCTCCAAAAAAAAAAAAAGCAAACAAATTGTTTCATATATTTTTCCAGCAGTATCAAAGAAGAGAAATTGCCAAGATCCTTTTAAATTCTGAATAAATATGGCTTTCTGACCATGTTTCTGACCATGCCAATTAATAGCACCATGAGCACGTCAACCAAATCCATAAATGGGCTTACATAATACATAATAATAATTCAATCATAGAATTGATCATAAGATTTGCAGAAAAATCAAGTAGACCAACACATTTATCATGTTCTGGTACACTGATCTGAATGTGCTTATGAATATTCAGATACAAGCATATAAATGAGTATAGGAATGCATACTTGCATAAACCATGCACACCAACACATCAAAATTGACAGAGCACTCTATGCAAATTTTTTTAGCCCCTCTTTAATCCACAGGAAATGAAAGTATTATTACTTTAAGAAGAGATAATCCTTTGCATTGGTATGAGGGAGAGAGAGGGTATGGGGTAGAAGAAAGAAGTGACTTCTTTCTCTCTTCTCAGAAAAAACTGGAAAATTTCCTCCCACTCCCAAGTTTATAACTATTCAATTTAAAACTATAAGTAGGAAAATGGAATAGCTTGAGCCAAATTTTGTTCAATATTTGCCAATTAGAGATAAGAAGTACATTTATTCATTCATTCATTCAGATACTGAGTATTTACACTAGGTGCTGGGCTTACAGTGATAAACAAAAAGCATAGTCCTTACCTTAAAGGAAATTGAAATCTTGTAGAGAACCACAGACGGTAAACACACAGACACACACACACACACACACACACACACACACACACAGCTATTATCTAATGTTTTAATTAAATAATTATAAAATGGCTGAGGTATTTCGAAAATTTGAGTTTACTAGTCCATATTTCCCGTACCTAAACTTGATGCGTGATCTTTAGAAGGTCATTTTCATTCATTGTAGTCACAGTTCTTAGAATGTGACCATGTGCATCAGAATTTCTTGATATTTGGATCAGTATTTTAACATGCTCCTCAGGTAATTATGAGGCACTCTAAAATTCAAAACTTACAGTACCGTGTGATCTTTTTTTAGAAAGACAATTTCTACTACTAAGCCCGGGGGTCTATCCATTATTGTTCAGACATATGATACTTTTCTTTTTTGTTTGTTTTACTTTTATTTTTATTTTTTTATTTTACTTTAAGTTCCGGATACATGTGCAGAATGTGCAAGTTTGTTACATAGGTAAATGTGTGTCATGGTAGTTTGCTGCACCTATCAACCCATCACCTAGGTTTTAAGCACCACATGCATCAGCTATTTGTCCTGATGTTCTCCCTCCCCTCTCCCACACCAACAGGCCCCAGTGTATGTTGTTCCCTTCGCCATGTCCATGTGTTCTCATTTTTCAGCTCTCACTTATGAGTGAAAACATGAGGTGTTTGGTTTTCCGTTCCTGTGTTAGTTTGCTGAGGTTGATGGTTTCCAGCTTCATCCATGTCCCTGCAAAGGACATGATCTGATTCCTCTTTATGACTGCATAGTATTCCACGGTATATATGTACCACATTTTCTTTATCCAGTCAATCATTGATGGACACTTGCATTGATCTCATGTCTTTGGTATTGTGAATAGTGCTGCAATAAGCATATGTGTGCATGTATCTTTATAATAGAATGATTTATATTCCCTTGGGTATATACCCACTAGTGGAACTGCTGGGTCAAATGGTATTTCTGGTTCTAGATCCTTGAGGAATCGTCACACTATCTTCCACAGTGATTGAACTAATTACATTCCCACCAACAGTGTAAAAGCATTCCTGTTTCTCCACAACCTCACCAGCATCTATTGCTTCTTAACTTTTTAATAATTGCTATTCTGATTGGCATGAGATGGTATCTCATTGTGGTTTTGATTTGCATTCCTCTAATGATCAGTGATGTTGAACTTTTGAATAAAAGTTCATGTTTGTTGTCTGCATAAATATCTTAAGAAGTGTCTGTTCATAGTCTTTGCCCCATTTTTGATGGGGTTGTTTGTTTTTTACTTGCTAATTTAAGTTCCTTCTAAATTCTAGATATTAGACCTATGTTAGATGGGTAGATTACAGAAATTTTCTCCCATTCTGTAGGTTGTCTGTTCACTCTGATGATAGGATTTGTGTGTGTGTGTGCGTGTGTGCTGTGCAGAAACTCTTTAGTTTAATTAGATCCCATTTTTCAATTTTTGCTGTTGTTGCAGTTGCTTTTGGTGAATTCATCAAAAAATTTTTGCCCATGCCTACAGACATATAATACTTTTCTAAAGATTGTCTTGTTATTTTCATCATGATCCCATACATTAATATATTTATCTCAGCTAGTCTAGAAGACGGAGTGAGATTTTGTACCATCTTTTAAAAAATTATTTAAGAGTGAGGCTCCTTGGAGGACATTGATGTGTTACTGATCTAATCTCTATACTTCTAGTTATTTGAAGCTATGCATCACTGTCTTCTTTTTATTTCTTGGACATAGAACGATTAACTTTTCATAGGCAATATTCCTAGATAAATTAACAGTCTTCAAATAGTTTTCAAATCAAAGTCTTCAAAGAATAATCTTTTCCTTACATTTATTAGCTGTATTATCCTATTCCAACCCTCCTTTAATGGGAGATTATTATGAATTTTCATAGTTATCTTTCTCTTTCATTGATAGGGAGTACAGGATTGAAAGTCAGGAGATCTGGTATCTAGATCTGGCTCTATTATTGAATAATGCATAAACACAGAAAAATCAGTAGACAACACCTTAGACTTTATTTTTTATTTATTTATTCATCCATCCATCCATCCGTCCATCCATCCATCCATTAATTCAACCAATATATATTAAGCACTTACTACTTTGTATCAGACACTCTGCTAATCATTGCAGCTGGAGTGGTGACTATAAACAGACATAAAACTTATATTCATGGAAGAAGAGAGACAATAAATGAAATAAAAGAGTCAGTATAGAGTAAGTTAGATGTTAGTGAATGCTATGAAGAAAAATAAAATGGTGAGAATAGCGAGAATCAGAGAGAGAGAGAGAGAGAGAAGCATGTACAGTGTTTTGTTAATGATGCCTATACAAGATCACTTGATCATAATCGGTGATTTTAGTATTTGGTTAGTGTTTGTGACAACTTTAAAAGTCTATGTTTTACTGTTTCCTCCCTCAATCAGAAAATAACATGAAAATAGCAAAAGCTTAAGGAAGACTCACTAATATTTCAAATCCCAAAATTATATAACCAAAATGCCTGCACCTTATTTCTAGATGTGTTCTTTGTTGCTTGTGTAAGAGGCAGGCAATAATAAACACCTATCACGCTTGTTTTTGCTAATTTATGGCTACTCTTTTAAGCAGCAGAGTACAATCTGGTAATATTCTAAGGATGTGTTCTTCTTCAATTTACTGTTGAGTTTAGCCACATTTCTTTGAAATGTAAGAGGCTATCCTGACCCTACATCAAACGGACCAACTCACCACAAATCAAAGATCTGTGTTCCAGACTGGAAGGATCTTTCTCATATTTGTTGTGCTGACAGAGAGCTGTTGTCTCTCAGCTAAGAATACTGTAATCTGAGGATGGGATACTCCAATCACCTCACTGACGATAAGTCTTTAGTTAGTTGTATCAGGTCATGCAGATGCATATTCCAAGAAAATGTGACTCTCATTAATAACAGCATACGTTAAATTGTTAAGAAGAGTGCCCACTGTCATGGGAAATACTCCTTGGATAAATGTGAGATATCCCTAAAATAATTCATCCTGGTAAGGTTAGTTTCATTGAAATTGGCTCCAAACATCTGTTTATGCAGCTGCAGCTGGAAAAAGGTTGCCATGAAGTAATTCATGTTGAAAGAAGACATTCTGGCCGGGCGCGGTGGCTCAAGCCTGTAATCCCAGCACTTTGGGAGGCCGAGACAGGCGGATCACGAGGTCAGGAGATCGAGACCATCCTGGCTAACACGGTGAAACCCCGTCTCTACTAAAAAATACAAAAAACTAGCCGGGCGAGGTGGCGGGCACTTGTAGTCCCAGCTACTTGGGAGGCTGAGGCAGGAGAATGGCGTAAACCCGGGAGGCGGAGCTTGCAGTGAGCTGAGATCCGGCCACTGCACTCCAGCCTGGGCGACAGAGCGAGACTCCGTCTCAAAAAAAAAAAAAAAAAAAGAAAAAAAAAAAAAGAAAGAAGACATTCTTATTAATGCGTAAGCCAAAGTTAGTTCACTTCCTTTTGCTTACTTTCATTATCACCTTATTTCCTGGCCATAGCTTCTTGCAACTTATGGGCCTTTAGTCAAGCAACATTTTTTAAAGAATATCCTGTTCTGGTAAGACCAATATGTTGTCACCTGAAAAATATTTGGTAATATTTTTGTCTCTCTATATCTTGAATTTTGATGCCTGTAGAGACATTCTTTCTGCCAAGCTGTGGCTTTCTTTACTCCAATCTACCTGTATTTGTCCCGAGGTAAATTCTTGTGAATACCATTTAATATAGGGTTTTCTAATTATTAAGAGTTCAGTTTCACTGATTGTTCAACACTGTGTCTTAAATTTCTAACCTAAGCCACAGTGTATATAAACTAAATATCCATGGGCACAAAAATGCCTTCAGATTTTACTTCTTGGCCATAAGGTAATTAAAGGATAAATTCCTTGTTGTGCAATCAGGGTTAAATAGGGTTAGTGTCTGTAAAGGAGCACATTGTTCCATAAGTGTTCTCACTTGGGAAGTTGGCAACAAGTATTTAATCAAGCTAAAGAAAAGTTTGCCAAGGCAGACAGTGGACGGCTGAAATAACCCTAGTCAGACTGGAATTAAGTCTGTTCTCATAAATGGAGTACCTGGCTATAGCCAAGAACAGTATATTTGAAAAATAATAATTCCTGGGATTTGAGGACTGAACTATCAGCAATTAGGGAACAGACAATGTCTGTTTGGGAAACAAGAGTAAAATTAATTTTGTACTTACTACCTATACCAGATGTTCTGGTGTGCATGTGGTAAAAGAGAGGTCTTCGGAAATCACAAATTTTGGTAAGAACATTTGCGTCCTTCATGTGGTTTCAAACAAGTATAAATATAAATCTTGCTGTAGATTAGTAGTATTAGTATTAACATTGCCCTGTTAATATAATCTCATTGAGCCTATAAGAATGATTTGGACAGCTCTGTATTCCCCAGATAATTAGGAAGACAATTACTACTTTATACTCAGAGTCTTGGAATTAGAAGAGACCATAAAATTCAAAGTGCTCTGTTCCTTCATTTTACAGATCTGGAAACCAAGGCTTAGTGAGGTGAATTGATTGTTCTAACGACACAGAGCTAAGTATTCTGAAAGTCAGGAGTGGAGTCCATATCCAGGGTTTGTCCACTGAACAAGACCACAGTCCTTTATAATCGAGAGAACCCCTAGGCACTTAGGGCTTCTGGAGAATACCTGGCCTTGGTTGTGCCAGGAAGTTATTAATCTGACAAATAAACAGTGTTTGGGGTTTTAAAGTCAGAAAATAATGTAATTATTGATTTTCCCTAGGATGTGTGTATTTTATCATGCTTTAAACATTCATGCTTTAATGTCTAAAGTGTTCAGTTGAATGTAATAATTTTAAAAATGTGGATATTAGCAGAAGGCTGTATAACTTAAGGGATTTGACTGATGTTTCAGGCCAGAAGTAGGTTGCCTACACAAAGAGAAATTTCAAATAGGGCTCACTTTCTTTAAATTTAGTTAAGTGAAAACCCATCATGTTTTCTCTGCAATGTTAAAAATGTTATGGTGTTAGTCATCACATAAAAATACTACTTAACCATAATATGCTCTTGCAGGTCATAGTA
Organism: Piliocolobus tephrosceles; assembly: GCF_002776525.5. Classification (NCBI taxonomy): domain Eukaryota; kingdom Metazoa; phylum Chordata; class Mammalia; order Primates; family Cercopithecidae; genus Piliocolobus; species Piliocolobus tephrosceles. The sequence goes on along the minus strand of NC_045445.1, from coordinate 39,349,311 downwards.
AAGACAACACATTATCTTAGCACTGAATAAAAAACTTTTTCATTCTATGCAAATCTACCTTATATGTCTAAATCCTTGACTCCTAAAACATTAGGAAACATCTGCTGTTAATTAAGTAGCTGATTTCTGAATAAAATATTTTGATAAAGTTATTTCCATAAGGTTAAACAGCCCATAGCGCGTGCGCACACACACACACACACACGTATATATACATGTACACTTTGGTGCCCCAGGTACTAGTGACACAGAGCCATAACACATAATTCCTAACCTTGATGTTTCCAGAAAAAAGGATAAAAAACAATGCAGAGTAGTTTAGATCAAGTGACAAAGGTACAATAAGTGCCATGTGAAGTAAGAGAAGTGACAGATGACTAAGAATTAATCATCAGAGAGAGGCTTCATTGAGACAATATCAAATGTCATTTGATATTTGATATCAAGAAAAATGACATTTTCTTGAAGTTCAAAGTTGCCACTGGTGAATTTCAAGGGATGGAAAATTTTAACTTTATTTTCAATATGTTCTCTTAAGATAATATTCTGTAGAGAAACAATCTCTGCCACAATCCACTAAAATTGAATGCTGCTCAAAATTATAAAATAACAAGAAGATAAATTTCAGCATTATGAACCTTTGGCATTTGTTATCATGACTTATATCACCACTTGTGAGTTACAAAGAGTTAGCATGAGCCATAAGTCCAAGGGTCACTTGAAATCCCTCCTCTCTGGGAAAAAAAAAAAAAAAAAAAAAGAATTACTTTAATTACAAAAAAAAGTATTTTTAGGGATGTTTCAAAAATTTTAGTGCATATACGTTCTTACCACAATGGGCAGAAAAATAAGCCTTTTTCAATATCTTAAAATATACTATAAATAATTCATTAACTAAAAAGGAATAACCGGTAGTATAGACTTGAATTCAGCAGATGTATTCATTCAAGAAGTTAGTACTAGGTACTCTTACTTTGAATTACAGAATTTTCTAGGTTCTAGAAAATAAAAGTGAGTAAGTCCACATCAGTGTTTTTAAGGAATAGTATAATTATAATTTGTCTATTTGTATACAAATCATATAATTTGGCTATTTGTATGTTTCTATATGCACATATCCCACTATGATAACGTTTGATAAGTGCTAAACTAGAGTTATACACAAACTTCTAAGAGGAACATATCAGTTCAGAAGTCTGATTCACTGATTTGTTCATTTATTCATTTAACTAATATTCATTTAGGGCCCACCATATGTGAGGCACTGTTCTAGATATTTCCCAAAAAAGGTGACTTTTGAGTAGGGTCTTAAAATGTAACTGGGTTTTTGAGAGGCAGAAATGAGGAGATAAGGCTTGACTTTATAGACAGTGGGAATGACATAGGAATTAATGAAAATGTAAAAGTGTGGTATCATCAGGGAATCTAGCCCTTTGAGTCAATGTCAGAGGAAGCTGGAAAAGGTGGGTAGATGTTAAATTATAATATGCTTTGAATTTCAACTGAAATTAAAGTAAATTTGGAGATTATTGTTTGAACCATAGAACACCATATTTTTCCTATTAAAACTTTTTGAAGCTCCAACAGAAATAATACAATTTCTATTTTAGAAAAATACATTTTGTAGGGTTACTGGATTCAAGTAGAGGAAGACTGAAGGCATTTAACTTTTACCCACATCCATCTTTTGTACATTTTCTCAAGCCTTCTCAAATCATCATCCTATCTGAAGGACATTTATGCCCTGGAAGTAACTCGTGGCATCAGACTGACCTTGGCCACACTTCAGATTGATGGAGAATTTAAGCATTAGCATTTAATTCATTGGCACTTCTTTGGCTAGCCATATATATTTTTTCTTGGCTGTCCTTATTTTTCTCATATATTATGCCAAAGAGCATCTCAGACATCAGTAGCTGGTAATAAGCTGAAATGGCTCCATGTGTCACTGCAACATTTACTTAAAATAGATATTATTAGTAGAACCTTTACAGTGTGGTCCTCGCCTTTGCAATAAAGATAAAGACCAATCTGGTTTAGAAATCAACTCACAGTATTGGTGATCATATAATATATACTGACTTAATCCATAGGAACAAGTTTCTATAGCAATTTATTTAGCTGTCTTCTCACAGAAGCAACTCACATTTCACAATAAGATATGACTCAATAGTCTCTCTGCGCGTGCGTGTCAGCCAATACTGCTTAGTCAGAAGGACTCAAGACAGCCTGTGAAGCAGTAGGGAATATAAGACAGCAGTGAAAGAACTTAGAGAACCCATTAATAGGAAATGGAGAGCATTTGGCAGTCTTTATTAGGGGAGGGGAGAAACAGACCTGTACATTCACAAAGCTACCAAGGCCTAATTCAGGATTTTTTTCCTCAAATGTTATTTCTGGTGTTAATACTTTTCCTCTGACTTTTCTATGTTGTCTAAGCATACAGTATCCACCCATAAGCATTTAAAAATAGTTGTCTAGATCACATGGAAGAGGTTCCACTCAGAATTGTACATGTTCTTCCAAGGTTCATCCTTCATCAGTGTATCCAAGAAAATGTAAGCACTAATTTACCTGGAATCTAAGGATAGAAATAAATGCAACATCATTCATTAGTTGCTATAGATAGATGTGGTATCCTGATGTGGTAAAATGAACTCCAATCAGGAGTAATTTTCATGCATGACTCTGACCATTGGGGATGCATTTGCCTGCCTGTTAACATGGTGTACTTTACATAGATTTTTCTAATTTTATGAGTTAGAGCTTAGAAAATAAACACTGGCCCCTTAATAGAATTTGAGCTTTTGGGGACAGTTATAACCAATCTGACAAATTCTAACCATCAAATTACTTCCTTGTCAGGAAAGCCTGGTTTGAATACACATATTATAAAGGTATTCAATTGAATAACTTTAATTGATTCAGTCTTTTAAAAAATTATTTTTAATATTTGTGGGTACATGGTAGATGTGTTCATTTATGGGGTGTACATGACATCTTTTGATACAAGCGTACAATGCATAATAATCACGTCAGGGTGAATGGAGTATCCATCACTTCAAGCATTTATACTTTCTTTGTGTTACAAACAATCTAATTATAATCTTTTAGTTATTTAAAAATGTATAATAAACTATTGCTGACTGTAGTCACCCTGCTGTGCTATCAAATACTAGATCTTATTTGATTCAACCTTTTAATCAAATGATTTAATTAAATCATTTTAATTTAATTTGAATGATTTAATTTAAATATTAATTTGGTTACATTTTCAAAACCACAAAGAGACCGTCTTTGATGAAAGTAGTGGTGCAATGAGATACAGGGGCAACAAAGAATTCTTCCCCACTTCAAAAAGGTCCATTTATGAAATCTCTTGCATCGTTTTTTCAAGAGATCTGCCTAATAAATTAATTTAAATTCAGGCATTGTAATTTTGGAATCAGCAACAGGGATTTTGTAATAGAATTATGGGAGCCATTTAGCACTGGCTATGGTGTATTCATATGTGATTTAATTGCATGGAGTTCCAAATACAAGATCATGAACTTTCTTATCTATCTCTTTTACTTAACAGATAGGGGCCTCTGGAAGCTAGCTGCAAAGTTCAATCTAATGATACCGTTAGGTAATTGTGATGGGAAATCATAGATGAGAGCAGGAGCTTTTGCATTGAATTTCTGTGCCATTTCCTGGCATTCATATTAAAATTATAAACTACTTAAATCCAAAATGTAGCCATCTTAGAATGTGCCACAGAGTTTCACAACTTAACTTTTTCTCAGAAATATGGTTCAGTATTTTCAGAAAACTAAATTAATTGCTAGAAACTCCTCTGACTACCCAACCAAACACAAGCTGTTATGAAGCCCAGGATGACAATTAAGACTTCATGAAATTTTGCTCATGATGATGCCTTTAGCTTTATATTTTCTGGCCTGATTTTATTGACATGCTATGCTTAGATTCATTTTGTCCATACAGCTGAAAAAAATATTATAATTCCTCTATTTTCATTCTTTCTTTAAGAAAAATAAATCAAGCCACTTAAATATTGCCTATTCACCTGCCTTTTCAAATATTTAAAGGAACACCTAAATTGTGCTGAGCTGTGTGTTGGGTGCTGGAGATGTAATAGTAAACAAATGCTTCTTCATTTTAAGGAGTTGTAATTGAGGAAACTGACATGGCAGCTAATCATTTTAATAGAATGTGGGATAATTGTAAAGCCAGATCTATGCCAGAGTTTTTTGTGAACATAAAAGGAAAATAACTCATGAACGAGGGGACAATTGCAAGAAAGGATTTGTGAAGGTGGTTATACCTAAGCTAGTGATATTCTGTCTCAAACTTAGATTTTTTCTAGTCTCAAAGTCCACACTTATTCCAATATATTACATTATAGTAGAGGCTGTACAATGCCAAGCTAACAACTAAATGTGGCTGAACAATAAGTTCCTCAATCTAAAAATAATATGCTTCTGTTTCCTATAAGGTTGTTGAGATAACAAGAATGAAAATCATTAAGAAATAGTTCTCTCCAAGATGATGTAATGCTAAAATTGCATAGGATTACTTTGTTTATGCAAAATGTTGCAATAGCCAAGAGACTTTAAAGTGATCAAAAGAAATAAAATAAAAATTAAAAACCCTTCAGCTTTAGTATATGGATTATGGAGTCAGATACTGTTGTCTACTTTTTAAGAAGGGTAAAACAGCATTATTTTTAACGTTTCAAATGAATGCTTACACCAGAAGACTGTAGAATGCTAAACAATTTTCAGTGATCTTAAGTGGTAAGTAAGCTAGTCGTTTGCCCCATAGCATCCTGTGTTAGTGCTCTGTTTAATACCTTCAGCTAGTATTTCCAGGGACTTGTCTACAGGGACATATATTTCCAGCAGAAAGCAATTCAAAAACGATTGAAGTCCTTGGTCTGGTTACAGTCCAAGGACTTCCTTTACATTCTTTCCCTAGGCAATACAACCACTTTCATTTTTTATGCTACCATTTGTTGATGACACCCAGATCTAAAATCCATAACAAGCTTTTTCCATACTTTCCCTTCAGGTGTTATGAAGATTTTTTATGCCAAGAGGAAGGCTTATTTATCTTTGGTGAAAAAGCATGTCAAAGAAAAAAGAAACTGGTCATTGTCCTGGGAACGAAATATAAAAGTTGAGGGTTAGGTATGTAGCCAAATAGTTCATTTAATCTGCAGGAAAGAAGCAGAACAGAAACTAGGCTCCGCCATAGGTACAAATGGATTAAATGAAACTTTTTTTCTATTATGTTTATGCGGGTGTTTCCCATGGAGTGCCATCATTGTTCTATTTTACTCTGTAGCCATTTTTTCTTGCCCTTTTTGCTTTTGTTTCTGCGTGCCTGATTCTCAAACTTTGACGTATGACCAATCTGTTTCTCAAGGCACAGACATACACCTTTATCCCCTGGCTAACCTTTTTTGCTTCCTTCACCAGAACTAAGGCCCTTCTCTTGTGATAGAGTGCCAGAGTCTATCCGTTATTACAACTCTGCACCTGTCTCCACCCCTTTTCTTTTGCCATTTCCTGACTTTAATTTTAATTATGAGGCAAGATTTTATTTCTTTTTAATTTTAAATTTTTGTGGGTACATTGTATATATATTTATGGTACATAAGATATTTTGATATAGACATACAATGTCTAATAATCACATCAAGGTAAATGGGGTATCCATCATCTTAATTATGTATCCTTTTTTTTTTAATGGTTTTATCTATCATTGTTATGCAATAGTTATAGCTTAAAATTAACACTGAGTCAGTATTTCTTTTTTCTTTTTACATTATGTATCCTTTCTTTGTGTTACAAACAATCCAATTACATTCTTAGTTATTTTTTATTTATTCATTTTTTTTTTTTTTGAGATGGAATCTCACTCTGTCACCAGGCTGGAGTGCAGTGGTGCGAACTTGGCTCACTGCAACCTCCGCCTCCTGGGTTCATGCGATTCTCCTGCCTCAGCCTCCCCAGTAGCTGGGACTACAGGTGCATGCCACCACACCCAGCTAATTTTTATATTTTCACTAGAGACGGAGTTTCACCATGTTGGCCAGGATGGTCTCAATCTCTTGACCTTGTGATTCTCCTGCCTCAGCCTCCCAAAGTACTGGGATTACAAGCATGAGCCACTGCACCCACCCCATTCTTAGTTATTTTTTAATGTACAATATAAATTATTGTCAACTATAGTCACCCTGTTGTGCTGTCAAATACTAGATCTTATTCATTCTTCCTAACTATATTATTGAAACCATTAACCATCCCTACTTCATTCTCCCCTCCCCCAAACCCATTACCCTTCCCAGCCTCTGGTAACTGTCATTCTACCCTATTTCCACGAGTTCAATTGTTTTAATTTTTTTTAGCTCCCATTTATAAGCGAGGACATGTGAAGTTTGTCTTTCTGTGCAAGGCTTATTTTGTGTAACACAATTACCCCCAGTTCCATCCATGTTGCTGCAAATGGCAGAATCTCTTTTTTCATGGCTGAATATACTCCATTGTGTATATGTACCACCTTTTCTTTATTCATTCATCTGCTGATTGACACTTAGGTTACTTCCAAGTCTCACCTATTGTGAACAGTGGTGCAACAATTATGGGAGTGCAGATATCTCTTTTATATACTGATTTCCCTTCTTTTGGGTATCTACCCAGCAGTGGGTTGCTGGATCATATGGTAGTTCAATTTTTAGTTTTTGAAGGAACCTCCAAATTGTTCCTATAGTGGTTATACTCATTTGCATTTCCACCAACAGTGTACCAGGCTTCCGTTTTCTCCACATCCTCACCAGCATTTGTTATTGCCTGTCTTTTAGATGTAAGGCTTTTTAACCAGGGTGAGATGATACCTTACTGTAGTTTTCATTTGCATTTCTCTGATGATCAATGAAGGTGAGCCCCTTTTCATATGACTGTTTGCCATTCGTGTGTCTTGTTTGGAGAAGTGTCTATTCAAACCTTTTGCCCATTGTTTCGATTGTTTTACTAGATTTTTCCTATAGAGTTTTTTGAGCTCCTTGTATATTCTGGTTATTAATGCCTTGTCAAATGGGTAGTTTGAAAATATTTTCTCCCAACCTGTGCTAGGTCAGACCTGAGGCCAGCACAGCAATGGGTCTTGCCCAGGTCCTGCAATGACCACTGCCTGGCTACTGTCTATGTTCACTCAAGGCCCAAGGGCTCCACAATCATTTGATAACAAATCCAGCCAGGCCTGTGTCCTTCTCTTCAGGGTGGTGAATGTTCCTGGCCCTGGGCAGGCCTGGAGTTGCTGTCTGGGAGCCAGGGTCTGGAGTCGGTTACCTTTGGAATCTACCTGGTGCTATAGTCTGTTGCAGCTGAGCTGACACCCAAGCTACAGGACAAAGTTCTTCCCATTCTTCCCTTCCCTTTCCTCAAGCAGAGGAATCACTCCCCATGGCCGCCACCACCCTACGCACGTGACGAGTACTGCCTGACTACCCCTAGTGATCACTCAAGGACCATGGGGCTCTTCAGTCAGCCAGTCAGCTTATGATAAATGCTGCCAGTCCAGTGCCTTTTTTTTTTTTTTTTTTTTTTTTTTGAGACAGAGTTTCGCTCTTGTCATCCTGGCTGGAGTGAAGTGATGCCATCTAGGGTCACTGCAACCTCCACCTCCTGGGTTCAAGTGATTCTCCTGCCTCAGCCTCCAGAGTAGCTGGGCTTACAGGTGCCCACCACCACACCTGGCTAATTTTTGTATTTTTAGTAGAGACGGGGTTTGACCATGTTGGCCAGGCTCGTCTCAGACTCCTGACCTCAGGTGATCTGCCCGCCTGGGCCTCCCAATCCAGTGCATTTTCATTCAGGCCAGTGGGCTCCACTCAGGCTCAAGGAAGGTCCAGAAATGCTGTCCAAGAACCAAGTCCTGGAACCGGGGACTCCAAGAGCCCACTTGGTGCTCTGCCCTACTGTTACCAAGCTGGCACTAAAGCTACAAGACAAAATCCCCTTTACTGTTCCCTCTTCTTTTCCCAATCAGAGAGAGTCTCTCCCCATGACCACCACAGATGGGAATGTGCTGGGTCACACCTGAAGCCAGCAGGGCTCTGAGTCTCACCCAAGGCCCATGGCAAGTTCTGCTTGGCTACCGCTGCTGATTATCCAGGGACCAAAGGTTCTTTAGTCAGCAGGTGATGAGTTCTTCCAGGACTTGGTCCTTGTCTTCAAGGCAGTGGGTTCTCTTCTGACCTAGGTGTGTTAAAAAATGTTATCCAAAAGCTGAAACCTGGAATGAGGGCATCAGGACTCTGCCGGGTATCCTATTCTACTGTGGCTGAGCTGGTATCCAGATTGCAGGACAAAGTCCTCAATCCTCTCCCCTTTCCTCTCCTCAAGCAGAGGGAAGGAGTCTCTCCCAGAGCTGTGAGCTGTAATGTCAGGGATTAGGGGAAGGGTAATGCAAACATTCTCTTGGCCACTCCAGCTGATATCTCACTAGGTCTCATGCTCCCCAAGTGCACTGGCTCCAAGCCCAGCACAGCACCAGGACTTGCCTCATGGCCAAGACGGCCTTTCAAGTTTATTTAGGACCCTGGGGCACTTTTGCTCATGGTGGTGGGGCTTTCCAGACAGAACTCAGGTTCTGACCACTGGTATGGACAATTTGCCTCTAGCTAGGGCTCATCTAAATGCTCTCTCAGTGGGCGCCGGCTGATTTCTGCTCCATGTTGCTTACCAGCACTGAGTTCCAATGCAAAGTCCCACAGTCACTACATTCTCCCTCCAACAAGCATACAGATTCTTTCTCTGCAACATGTGACCACTGCCAGAGGATGGGGCAGTGGTGGTGGTATAGACAATTCAAGACTGTCTTTCCTGCCCTCTTCAGTGCCTCTTTCCTTAATATGATGTTAAAACCAGATACTGTGAGTGCTCACCTGATTTTTCTTTGTATGAAGGTGCTTTTTTGTGTGTGTGGATAGTTGTTCAGTTTGGTGTTCCTGTGAGTGGGGGACAATTGCTGGAGGCTTCTATTCAGCCATCTCACTCCACCTCCCTGAAGCAAATAAAACTTTAGAAAAATTTGTACCCCTCACACCAAAGTGATTAAATGATGGTGATAGTTCGGCGAAAATGGATAGTTTCTGATTTTTAAAACCAATTTATATATTTTATATTTCATTACATAAATGTACATCAATAAAATGGCCAAAAATGATATAGTAAGGCTAATTATGTCATTGAATGGCCAATTTTGTTCTTTGAAGGCTTGGAGTTCTTGAGGTTCCAAGTGAGCCTCTGAGCTGGTGTGATTTGAGGGGCACTGCTAAAGTTGTCTTTCTTTCCCACATCAGGCAAAATGTCTTGCTATCACCTGTCACTCCTTACAGTCCCAATAATAGCAATCTAACTTTAATTCAAAGTGCCTAATTAAAATATAAGCACTATTAATGGGAGAAAGAGGTTTAAAGTAAAGAAGGGTTCCAAAGGCCAGTTTTTTCTTATCATGGTTTCCCTCAGACCCCACCCAATATGTTTTTTTGGAAGATTCACATGCTAATGTTTATAGAATGCTGTAAAGTCTTTGCATTAAAAAAAAGAGATCTACATACTCCAATGGCAATAGTAATACACTATAATGTTCAAAGAACATATAGATGTGGGATATTCCTATCAGGGAAACCCTTACATATTCCCTCTGTTACCTTTGCATGGCATTTCTTCTTCTATTATTCCCGGCAATATCTGCCTTTGTGAAAATACAGGAGTCAAGCCAATATTTTGCCATTGCATGCGCTCATTACAAATATTTAATTCACTGATAAACATATTAGCATATTAAATCTGCAGCTTGCCTACCGAGGGCAAATGTTTTGTGTGAGTGTTTATCTAAATGCATAGTCTGAAAAGAAGATAGGGGGCTTATTGCAGGAAAATTCTTCGTGGGAAACTATTGCCTTCTGATGAGTTACTATCTGTTCCCAGCATGTGCTTTCATTAGTCATCCATTAACAACCACCAGTTCATCTGCTAAACATTCAGGGTTCCTCGTGGTAAAATAACCATTTCTTCCTTGTGTCACCTTTTTCCTACTGCGCTATGCCGCCATACTTTTTGAGTTTTTTATTTTTATTTTTATTTTTATTTTTAATTTCAGGGGTACATGTGCAGGAGGTGTAGGTTTGTTACATAGGTAAACATCTGCCATGGTGGTGTGCTGCACCTATCAACCCATCACCTCCGTATTAAGTCCAGCATGCTTTAGCTCTTTTTCCTAAAGCTCTCTCTTCCTCCCACCCACCCCCAACAACAGGACCCAGTGTGTGTTGTCCCCTTGCTGTGTCCATGTAATCTTATGGTTCAGCTCCCATTTTTAATCTTGCTATCTTCTCTTCTGCTCCCTTACTATTCTATGAGTGATGATCTACCTACCTAAATTATTTTTCAGTAGGAAGCAAGCATTATATAGAGTGGCAGCCATCCCAAAACTCTGTGGTTACCCCCAGTGTTTTCCCCACCCTCTACATGGGTTACACACTTAACAACCCTACGTTATGAAAACCAGGCTATATTCTATGAAGACACGCTCCAGTAGCCCAGACAGAGGAAGAATGTTTAAGCAGAATAATAAAAAGGCTACCTTGGGCGGGGCTCAGTGGCTTATACCAGTAATCCTAAGACTTTGGGAGGCCAAGGTGGGTGGATCACTTAAGGTCAGGAGTTCGAGATCAGCCTGGCCAACATGGTGAAACCCCATCTCTACTGAAAATATGAAAATTAGCTGGGCATGGTGGCGGGCCCTGTAATCCCAGCTACTTGGGATGCTGAGGCAGGAGAATTGGTTGAACCCAGGAGGTGGAGATCGCAGTGACCCAGGATTGCCCAACTGCACTCCAGCCTGGGGGGCGATAGAGTGAGACTCCGTCTCAAAAGAAAAAGTAAAAAAACAAGGTTATCTTGTTAAACCCAAATAACCTGGTAGTGAATTGAAGTAGCTGATAGTAATTTTCAGTTTTCCTCTAAGTAATACCAGTTTATAAATTGAATTATTATGGTAGATAGTGGATATTTTGTCAAGTAAAAATGAAAGTAAAGGCCGGGCGCGGTGGCTCAAGCCTGTAATCCCAGCACTTTGGGAGGCCGAGACGGGCGGATCACGAGGTCAGGAGATCGAGACCATCCTGACTATCACGGTGAAACCCCGTCTCTACTAAAAATACAAAAACTAGCCGGGCGAGGTGGCGGGCGCCTGTAGTCCCAGCTACTCGGGAGGCTGAGGCAGGAGAATGGCGTAAACCCAGGAGGCGGAGCTTGCAGTGAGCTGAGATCCGGCCACTGCACTCCAGTCCGGGCGACAGAGCGAGACTCCGCCTCAAAAATAAAAAAAAAAAGAAAGTAAAAATGAAAATATCAAATAGTATAATAAACATTTGCATGTGTTTACCAGAAAGTGGCCCTTTAATATTTACATTTATGATTAATTTTTAAACATATAACATAGACTTATGAAGTAGAAAAGGACTTCACAGTTTTGTCTAATTATTTGCACTCATAAAAATACTCATGCCACCCACTTATAAACATCTATCCCCACAATAAATTCCTTGTATACAACCAAAATATATTTCACAGTCTCCTTTATTAATGCATAACACTTAAAAGTCTTCTCTTGATGATTAAATAATGTCAAAAACAGACTTAAAAATAAGAATTTGGAAATTTTTGATAACAATTTAGTGGGGGCGATCCATCGATAACTTCATAAATTTCTTCCAGAATAGGATAATACAGTCGAACCACAAATCCTATTCCCATCTTGGAGTCTCACTCAGCCAACTGAATTCAAATTCACAAGTCTAAAGTATCAAGATACAGTCCAAATTGGAGTAGCTGGACAGTCCAAGAAAGCTGTTTGTCATGTCACATGAGGTGTCTTCAATAGTGTTGATATTCAGTCCTGAGAGAGGATGTAACACAGGCGAAGATTTTAATGTAGAGGAATCTGGAACTGAGGCGAGATCCGGAAAGCCAAATGTAGGTACTCTGCTTCCAGACAGAAGTAAGTTATGCCTCTGGTCAGACAACGATCTCTTTCTGTAGCAAGGACACTGGAACAGCTAGGCTTCAGGAACCTAAGCAGTGAGACCAGCTGCTAAACAGCCTGGCCACAGAGGGCAAGAGTCATTTGAGAAGAGCTTCTTATATACTACTAGGTCTTCTCTCATTGGTTGAGAGTCTGGGTGGGGCTGATTATGTCAATAATCAGGTGAATTGTGATATCATAGATCATGTAAGTACTGATATCTATGTTATTATATTAACTAAGCTATGTCATACATTACAGGGTACAAAGGCAGATTGTAGTGTCATAAAGTTTACAGTGTACCAGGAGATATAAACAGAAAATTACAATACAATATATATGCTAAGATGCAGATATATGTAGGGTACTATGAGAAGACATAGCAAGGAGTAATTAACTCTGTGTGTGGAGGTTTAAAAAGAGCTTCCCAGCCTGGGTGACAGAGCGAGATGCCGTCTCAAAAAAAAAAAAAAAAAAAGAAAGAAAGAGCTTCCCAGATAAAGTACTGTCTCAGCTGGGTCTTTAATTATGGGTAGGCGTTTGCCTGGGTATACAGGAAGGAGGTTTGAAAAAGGGGTATATTACAGATGTCATTCTAGGCAAGACAGACAAAAGTATACAAAAGCACAGAAAAATGAAAGGGAAAAAATAGCTAGAGATGAGGTTGGAGTAGAAAGCATATCTCAGACCTCAAAGTAACCTAATTCTTCATGACATAGTATGACCTTTTTACTCAAGTTTTATTCTTAATAAATGAGTGAATATTTGTGTAAGAATACTTATAAGTCATCACCAATGTTGTATTTCCCTAAAAGCTATGGAACATAATCTATTAAAATCCTATATATTTACTTTAATAATGCATGCTGTCATCATAAGGACTTTCCTGTGAAGTCATGGAACCTAAAACTATAATTTGTATGCATCTATCCAGTGTTAACAATTTGTAGGGAATCAGACCAGGAAGGAGATTTGGAAAGTTATTAGCAAGTCAAAATGTGATTTCAGTACTACTCAAAAAATAGTGTGATATTAGATAATCAACATTTATAGTATTATGGAATTATTAATAGAATATCAAAAATATTAATGAAACATAAACTGTCCTGATCCAAACTGGAACCATGCATTGTTCAAACTATTTACTGAAAGAAAATCTGTGTTCATCTATCAAGTTTCACAGAACATCTAATATATAGTATACATATTATAGTATACATCATAATATTATGTAGTATATATCATATCCCATATAATATGTATTATAGTATATCTACATATACTTTATACATAGTATAATGTATGTATGTCATATAATAAATCACATTCTGCTTTATAAGCATTTCTTTTCCCTGCTAAAATATAATTTTACTCATCCTCAGCAGGTGTTCCTAAGAATATTAAGTAAGGTGCCTTTTCTGTACCTCTTTCATTTTTCTCTGCTTTTACTTGTCAGCATCTCCTTATTTCAATCTATTTGACCATAGGTTTTCATTATGTCTCCTTTCAAAATCAGTGTATTATGTTTAGAAGGGCTGAAGTGTTATTTGGATGATGCCTAGAAAGAGATATTGCTACTCCTAACAAACAGGCACACCTTTCTTTTTGATCCTTTCCTCCAACCCCAGGCCACAACTAAAACTGTTTCTTTTGAATTACCTTCAAGTAACAGAGTATGTAAACGTGGTGGAGACTGTTCTTAAAATTTTGTGCAAATCCTGTAAAACAAAACAGAAAAAAATCTAAAATCCTACCAGAAATTAATGAGCACTGAATACATGGTAGAATTTTGAAGCATTTGTAAAAACTACGTTTAAGGAACTAGAATTAGAAACAGTACCAAAGTTCTGCCTCCTAAGCCAGGATGAGGATGTGGTAAAAGAAGATCTTGATGACCTCCAACCATCGTTCCTAAATTATTGATAAATTAAGGAAGCTGGAGGATGAGAAAATCTGTAAATCTGTATTAACCTAAGAAATTCGCAGAAGATAAAGTATGGGATACTATATAGATAGAGTGTATGTCAAATAAGGCAGCAATAAATATTTTTAAAAGCAAAACCGTCTGACAAATTTAGAAACCACGTGACTTTTACGGCTACTCTTAGAATTTGCCAAAGATGAAGAATTGCCCCACCTCTGTGATCAATTTTCTGCTTCTCAATGTAAAGTCCTTCCTTCCAGCTTTTCAACACTTTTATTCACAAATATCATTCTATGACACCATTACTGATCTCCTTGACATTTTCGACAAATCTCTTGCTTCCTCCAAACTTCACTCTCTTCCCTCTCCAGCCTGCTCCGAAAAGGCTTATCTCATAAGCTTGAAGAGAATTAAGCATGTCATACACAGTACTCCCAGAACATCATGTGTACTGTCTCTGTCATAGAATTTACAATGATATACTGAAATTTGCTTGCATGTCTGGGTCTCTACTACACAGTAAATTCCTACTTGCTAATATATAAAAATTAAAATGAAATATAATACAAATTGTATGACCAGGATGAAATCACAGCTTTGAAGATAAGAGATGATAGATAGATGATAAATAGCTAGCTAGCTAGCTAGCTAGATAGATAGATAGATAGATAGACAGACAGATAGATAGGTATTCAAATCCAAATGACCAACTGCATAACTTTGGGCATTTAATATTGCCAAATCTCTATTTGTTTGTTTGTTTCATTTTGGTTTTAATCTCTAACTATTTTATAAGGTTGTTGTGAGGAGTAAACGAGATAATCTATGTAAAGTTTCCCATAAAAAAATACTTAAATAATGCTCGTTTCATTCACCTCATGATTTTAGGGGTTGTTCAATATATTATGAAATACATAAATATGGTACTGCAGTAGATTAAACACCATAAACTATAGTTCATCCTGGTAGAAGCTGAAATCATTTAATAAACTTCAATGCATATTTATAATAAATACATTTCAAATATGAAAATAGAAAGGCCATTCCTTACTATACTACAAAGTAACAACCAGTATAATTATAATAATGTATGGGTATAGGATTAGGCAGATTAAGCATCGAAAGAAAAAAATTACGCAATAGGTCCTACTATGAGTGATAAATGAAGCATCAAAATCAATGGTAAAAGAAAACACGTTAGATAAATTCAGCTTCTCATCTCATCTCACATACAAAAGTAAATTCTGGGAAGATGAAAATGTTGACGATTTAAAATCTATTCAAATAAAAAGAAGAATAAATAGAATAGAACATTTATCCAACTATATATTTACCCAGCATCTAAGATTTAAAAAAAAATAGATGATTACACAAATGAGAAGACTGACAGATTTGCATGGAAATATAAAACGTTTATCTATGATAACTTTTGTTAACGTGAAGTGGACTGGGGTTACATAATTGCAGCAAACATAAAAATAAGCAAAATTAAAGGATAAAGACTGGCATAAAATATTTGAGACAATTTTTAATAAGTTAGAATACTATATCATAAAATGTGTCTGTAGGTTTTTTTAGGACAGTGTGTAATGCACCCCCTATATACTGGAAAATGAATAGAAATGTAATATTTACATTTTCTCATTTATAATTCTTTTCAAAACCACCATTCTCTACGTTACTCTAAATTAGTAATACGCTTTCATTGTACAGAATTTTCTACAAATGCAGTTTCTAAACTCTGTGAGATTATAGAAGTATAAAATGTGTTTATAACACAAAAATTACATTGGAGACATCAGCAAAAATGGCTAAGTACTTCCAAAATTCTCTCCTTCATAAAAGCAGTGAGAAAATTTACAGAAATTCTCTGAATCAACTATTTCAGGACTTTGAAAATTAACTAAATGCTTGCAACAACCCAGAGTGTGTTTGTTTAAGAAAATGGCTGAATGTTGTTAAGGATAGCAATCTCCGTGACATTTTGACTTGTCCTATTCCCATTCCCCCTTCAGGCTCCATGGTAGCCTTAAAAACTAACATCCTGCAATGATGTTGAAAACCTGCAGCCTGGCAGCTACTGGATGGGGGAAGGGAAGGGGTAGAATGAGCTTGCAGCTCCTTCAGAGCCTCATCTCCACAGAATGTTCATTATTTGACTTGTCTGTATGGTAGTTGCCTGGAAACATTAACACTAATCCTTCAAAAACTATCAAAAAACAAAAATGGGAAGAATATTTCTCAATTCTGTTTATGAGGCCAATGTTATCCTGATGCCAAAATCAAACAAGGACATCACAAGAAAAGAAAACTACACACCAAAACCCCTTACAAATATAGATGAAAAAAATCTTGAGCAAATTACTAGCAAACTGAATCCAGTAGTATAAAGACTGAGCTCTGTGACAATGTTATCTCAGAAATGCAGTGTTGTTTCAAAATATGAAAATAAATCATTATAATACACTATATTAATAGAGTGAAAAACAAAAACTACCTGATTACTTAAATGGACACCCAAAAAACCATTTGAGAAAATCCAATACACTTTCATAGTAAAACAACAAACTAGGAATAAAAGGGAACTTCCACAACCTGATCAAGAGCTTTGTGAAAAGTGAGGCTTTGTGTAAAGCGAAGGACACACATATATGAGTTTGTTGTGTTTATTTGATTAGAGAACCTTCATTACTACTGAAAACAGAGGATCTCAGTATCTAATGAAATTAAACTTCAGGTATTCAAGTTCCTCATGAAATTTTCTTAGTGGTTTGAGTGAATTGCTTTTTAAATCCTTTCTCCTTCCTTCCTTCCTTCCTTCCTTCCTTCCTTCCTTCCTTCCTTCC
>NC_045445.1:39313026-39332432 GCF_002776525.5 Piliocolobus tephrosceles | reverse complement strand
TCCTTCCTTCCTTCCTTCCTTCCTTCCTTCCTTCCTTCCTTCCTTCCTTCCTTCCTTCCTTCCTTCCCTCCTTCCCTCCTTCCCTCCTTCCCTCCTTCCTTCCTTGACGGAATCTCGCTCTGTCGCCCGGGCTGGAGTGCAGTGGCTGGATCTCAGCTCACTGCAAGCTCCGCTTCCCGGGTTTACGCCATTCTCCTGCCTCAGCCTCCGGAGTAGCTGGGACTACAGGCGCCCGCCACCTCGCCCGGCTAGTTTTTTGTATTTTTTAGTAGAGACGGGGTTTCACAGTGTTAGCCAGGAAGGTATCGATCTCCTGACCTCGTGATCCGCCCGTCTTGGCCTCCCAAAGTGCTGGGATTACAGGCTTGAGCCACCGCTCCCGGCCTCCTCTTTCAAATAGTAATGTCTTTCAAGAAAGCTAGTGACTATCCCTATCAATATGCTTATTTGATGCAGCTAAAGCAGATACCTTTTGTGTGCCCGAGTTATTTTGTCAATTGTACCCTAATATACATAGCATTTGCTCTATCCCTGATAACTTCAAGCAACAGCATTGAACATAAGAATAAATCATCTCCATCAATCAATACATCCACCACATCTCAGCTTCACCCTTCCTAGCTCTCTAGGTCAGAGGTTGGCTAACCACAGCCCATGGGCCAAATCCTGCTGGCTGCCTCTTTTGGTAAAAGCAGGCATACTAGAATAAAACCACATCCATTCTTTTAAAGATTATCTATGACTGATTTCATCCTGCAATAGTAGAGTTGACTAGTTGCAACACAAAGACTAAAATAGATACTATTTGGCCCTTTACAGAAAATGTTTGCTGTTCTTTGGCCTAAGATGCAGTGTTTTTATTTGTTTGTTTGTTTTATGTATTTATTTATTTATTTTGCTTCGGCTTTCTTCTCTTAATTGCTGCAATTTTTTAAATGCCCTTTCTACTCCAATGTGCGTTTATTTGCCCAATTTATTTTTTAACTAATATTTGATCATATAATACTCCTCACTATATTATAAAACCATGAGAACAAGTAAAATTTTACCTTCTGAATCGTTATCTCCTTCTGCCTAGTATATTTTAACAACTAAATACTTATTAAATACATAAATCAATGCTACATGGGTAAAATACTTCAAATTTATTTTGGAATAAGAAAGAGAATAAATCTATAAATTTATTAAATGCTCCAGTTCTCCTGAAACCCATTTCAATATTGTTTTAATAATACTAGCAAGTTGAGTAATTTACTACTCTGAAAATGACATTTCTGTTATTAAATATAGTAGTTACTGTCAACTGAAATGAATGCATACATTTAGAAAAGGAGAGAAAAAATGTATTTCTTATAAAGGGTTACAGCATTTGGAAGGCGGAGGTGTGAGGGTAGGAGTTTTATGATGAACAGGTCAGCTAAACATACATATTCAACAGATTATAGGAGGATCTATGAATATTCATGAAAGGGGTTGTGACACATGCATATTGAATATACATGCATATAACATATGACCCATGTTTACTTTGGGATGAAGACTTAACTTTCACATGTATTAAAATTAGGCCCTCTACATCAAAAGGTCTTTTTAGGACATGAAGGTGCACAAGTGCACAATCTCTGTAAGCCAGCCAGAACCAGTTCATAGTCAGTGGTCTTATCTGGAGAAAGTTAATGAAATCAGCCTCTTGTCCAGTCAAAGCTGTAGTTATAGCTTGTGGAACACGGGCTGAGGATCAGTGTAGTCAGCAGCTGGTGGAACTGAAAATTGTTTTAATATCACTTGTTTTGAGACCAGTGCTTGTTTAGCTGCTGGAGAAAAAGAAAATCCTTGTGACAGTTAGAACATTCTTTAAGTGCAGGAACGTGTGATTTAACCTTTGCCTGGCATGTCCTTAGATAATGTTTATAATCTGATATCTTATTGTCACATAGAGTCTGTTCTGTCAGCCTTATAATCTCTATTTTAACATTAATACTGGTCAGTTGTTCTGTCCAAACCACAAAAGGGAGGGAGTGTAAAAGGTGTGTCTGACCTTCCATTCTGTCATGGCTGGGAACTCAGTTTTAAGGATTTTCTGGGTTCCCCTTTGCCAAGAGAGGGTCTGTTCTGTCAGTCGGGGGCATAGGATTTTATTTTTTAATTTTTACATTTTAAACTTTTTATTCTTTGGGGTACATAGTACATATATAAATATTATAAAATACTATAAATAAATATTATGGGGCACATGAAATGTTTTGATACAGGAAAGGAATGTGTAATAGTCACATCATGAAGAATGGGGTAGGATTTTTTTTTAGTTTACATTAATATTGGACCCCTGAAACACACTGTCCTTTTTTTAAAAAAGTAAATTTGAAAAACTTTTAGGGAAATCTTAAAAAATAGCAATAATTTAATTTTAAATCACAATTTATCAGTCATATATACATGACTGATATATAGAGAACACAACTTTATATATATAGTGCTTAGCTGTTGGTATGGTTTGGCTGTGTCCCCACCCAAATCTCAACTTGAATTGTATCTCCCAGAATTCCTACATGTTACGGGAGGTAATTGAATCATGGGGGCCAGTCTTTGTGATAGTGAATAAGTCTCATGAAATCTGATGGGTTTATTAGGGGTTTCTGCTTTTGCTTCTTCCTCATTTTCTCTTGCTGTCACCATGTAAGAAGTGCCTTTCGCCTCCTGTCATGATTCTGAGGCCTCCCCAGCCATATGGAACTATAAGTCCAATTCAGCCTCTTTTACTTTCCAGTCCTGGGTATGTCTTTACCAGCAGCATGAAAATGGACTAATACAGCTATGAAGTTGTATATCAATATCACTTTCTGGTTCCCTTTAGAACCTTCAGGAGTTTCTGTTTTCTGTTAATTAAAATTTCACAGCCACTTTTAATGTATTATCATTATTCTGCAGAGTGAACTGTTTGAATAGAGAATCAATTAAAAGCATAGCACAGTAAAATGTGGGGATGTTTTGCAAATTGGGCATATGAAAAGTAGTGAATAAGAATCATTTTCAACCTATGATATGAAAGAAAGGAGATCCTGGGGCATCCATAGTCAAACACTTGCTGGTACACTTGGAGATGCTTTTTCAAGCCTTGGATTATTACTAACAGTAAACAAGAAATTCACTAACTAGAGAAAGTGGATATGAGTACATACAACCTATCAGATCACAAACAGCAGTTAGTAAGGTGATCTAACTAAAGGCTGTAGGTGGTGTCTCTTTGAACTAACGCTACTTTGAGAGGTCTAAAAGCATGATTGCTACATGATGCTTTAAGAAATCTGCCTAGTACCTGACAGCATATTGTTCATACTAGTATCTGTAGCTGTAAATTTAGATTTGAATAATCGTTTGGTACATGTTAATATATAATTTTAAGATAAAAAGGAAATTGATTTTATAGGTTATATCCTATATCTTTGGCTTGAAATATATTGTAGAAAATAATGCATCCCATCAAATTCCATAGTAAATTAGTGAGTCACAGTGAAAGTTAGAAACACTGGCCTGCAACTTTTAATGATTAATTACTTGGCCATGAATAAGCCATACATTATTTAGATGTATATTTAATTTTAAATGAAATCTGCACTTTAGTATTTCTGAATATGTCATTAGTTATTAAGATTACTATAAGAAGCAGTATTCAAAAGTATATTTTACAGTTTACTTTAGTCTTTAGTGAACATTAGAATGATAGCGTGGCCATGTTGTTTATCATTGAAGCACCTAGGAGAGTTAGCAAATGTTAATCCTGCTGGTGTCATCAAGACTAAATAAATTATAAAGACTAAATATCTTTTTTGTTGTTGTTGTTGAGATGGAGTCTTACTCTATCTCTGAGGCTGAAGTGCAGTGGCACGATCTTGGCTTACTGCAACCTCCGCCTCCCGGGTTCAAGCGATTCTACTACCTCAGCCTCCAGAGTAGCTGGGCTTACAGGCATGCAACATCACGCCTGGCTAATTTTTGTATTTTTAGTAGAGATGGGTTTTGCCATGTTGGCCAGGCAGGTCTTGAACTCCTGACCTCAGGTGATCCACCCAGTTTGGCCTCCCAAAGTGCTGGGATTATAGGCATGAGCCACCGTGCCTGGCAAGACTAAGTATACTTTTAAAAAATTATATTTTTTCTATTGACTTAGAAATCACTCTACATTAATGACATAGTCAAAGAGATTTTACTTTTGTTCTCTTATAAATAAAATACCAGATTAAAGGTATGCTTAATGTGGTAAAAGTAAAGCCAAAATCCAAACCAGAAAATCTAGACTCATAAAGTTAAAGCCACAATTATATCTTATTCTCTTACCTACATCATTTCTTTTTCCCCGCTACTGAAAGGATAGAGTCACATAGTACAAATCAGCAGAAGTCCTCATTATTATATTCTTGCTTAGGCAACAATTCATGATTCCTTCTTTGTCCTTATTGCTTTTCCACCACTCAAGATCCATACAATAGAAGAAATAGTAGAATCATTTAATAAAGTTGTCTTCCATCCAACTCTGAAGAAAATATCAACAGAGAAATGGAAGTCTTTTCCATGTACTCATAGGGCAAAAGAAGTATCTCAACTGGAAATTACGTAAAAAATTCCACGAAAGATGGGTTGTGAGACTATCTCAGAAGAGAAAATCTAGGGTTTGTTTGTTTGTTTGAAGACATTGTGGATTGTATTGAACCTCTCAGGTGTCAGGTCCTGATGAAACTGTAGGCTCACAAAATTTTGCAGATAGAAAAGTTCTTGGTGCTGAGAGACTTGAGATGAGCAAGTACGTAATGCAGAATTTGCTAAGCTAAATGATCAAGTCTGATTGAATTTGTCCTTAGCTAAGTTTCTTTATTTTGTAATGTGGTGATCACATTGCAGAGCCTCAGAGCCTAGGATCTCATTATGATGCTTCTAGGCCTGTGTTTTTGGCAACTAACTTGTGATACATCTGGGATAGCTTTGGCAAAAAAGTGTGTGCAGCCCATCTGGGGTCTTCCAGAAATAGAATTCCTCTACTGTTGTGTAAGAAGTCTGTTTATATCATTTAGAAGCAGGTAATACAGGTTGACTAAATTGGAAGTGGAGCTGGGGAGTGTTTGCAACCCAGAAAATATCTTGGTACCTATGAGTGTCAGGAGATTTTTCTCCTTTTATTTAATTGGTGGGAAATGATATTTTTGAGATATGGGGTTTAAGTTCAAATAAGAAGTGGGTTACTGGTTAACAAGCTTTTGGATCATTTAGGCTATTTGTAATCACAACCAGTTCATTAGGAAAAGAAGACCAGGTCAGAAGAGGCTTTCCTGACAGCATTTTCACAGAGAAGTATCAATCAACGTCAAGCCTTTCAGCAGAAACTGGAACTTCATGGTGGAGCAGTTCACCTTCGCATGGGCCGGGAGGTTGAACATCCTGCATAGTGCTGCCAGGAAATCCCTATTTCATACTAAGAGGGGGCTGGCTGGTTGCATATGTAGGATGTCCCATCTCCCAGCCTACTTCGTCATGACAGATACCAGAAACACCACTCCTCTTCACTGAAGAACAATAAAATCTGCGTGTCATGGAAACACAGATGCTGGAGCTGCATCACTAGAAAGGCATTCTGACAAATGTATTTAGTGGAGGGTAGAGTACTGACTGCTATGACCTTGGCTCATAAGAGGCAGTGGGTATGTGAGTGGATCTTTAAGCTCAGGGCCAGTAGATCTGCATTAAACCATATTAGCAACAACACTGGCCACACAGATAATGCCTCCAGAATTGTGCCACCTACTCTCAAAGATACACTGAGTTAGGGGGATTTAATAGTTGGGCATATTTATTTAGGCTAGCCAGAGCCAAATACCTAGAGGTAAAGAGAATCTAATTCTTAATTGTAGAAAAAAGCAAAGATTATATCCTGAAAAGCAGCCTAGAATTTCAAGTCTGAGGGTCAAGGTCAGATAGTAAATTTAAAAATGTGTCTCAAAGTCGGAAGAAGGATATTTGGGAGAGTATTCCAGAGAGGAACTAATAATTCTAAATTGAGCAGAAACGGTCTATTATACTTTGAGGCAAGAATCAGGTTACAAGGAAGTAGTTGTGATTGCAAAGGGAGAAAGTTAGTGGCATGTCCCTATAAATATTTCAGAGCTATAATTTATGTCAGCTGCAGTATCCAGTCATATCCAGGGAATTCTGTCAAAAGCAAGGTGATAGGAAATATCAAGAGCAGGGCCCAGCTCTTAAAAACATAGGGCAGGATTTAAAGTAACGCAAAATCCAGCCAATCCTAGCGGCCCTTCTACTTCTGGATAAGTATAGGAAAGATATAATCTCAGAATAGAAATAAGCCATTTAAATGGAATATATTTAGCCTTATAAATAATTGGCTGTTGCCGGGCGCGGTGGCTCAAGCCTGTAATCCCAGCACTTTGGGAGGCCGAGACGGGTGGATCACGAGGTCAGGAGATCGAGACCATCCTGGCTAACACGGTGAAACCCCGTCTCTACCAAAAAAAATACAAAAAGCTAGCTGGGCGAGGTGGCGGGCGCCTGTAGTCCCAGCTACTCCGGAGGCTGAGGCAGGAGAATGGAGTAAACCTGGGAGGCGGAGCTTGCAGTGAGCTGAGATCCGGCCACTGCACTCCAGCCCGGGCAACACAGCGAGACTCCGTCTCAAAAAAAAAAAAAAAAAAAAAAAAAAATGGCTGTTATACTTAATTTTCCATTTGCACTTTAGACTGCTAAAATTTCACGATGGATCTTTATATGAAAATCACTAGTCTGTAGGAGATGCTACTGGCAGAGAATCAATTCTGTCAACAGTACGAACTTGAGTTGTATCCTGGGATGCTATCGAGTTTTCCACTGACTTTACATTAGAGTCACGTTAAACAGGCCATCTCCAAAGACTTTGCGGTTCTAAAAAAATATTTATTTGCTATGCGTTAGAATCTGGGATGAGTTTCTAGTCAACTATCCTGGCTTTAACATTCTTCATGGTGGATGGTAAGTGGGCCAATCTTAGGCTGAAAAACAGGCTGATTCAGGCTTTGGGATTCAGAGCATTTATAGCTCTTTATTTTCCTCAGCAGCACAGACTCTCCACTGGAATTAGGGGCTTAGTGAATAGTTCAAAAACATTTATGGTTTCATATATAAGGGCCCCAGAGTTCCATGCAAATATATGAGCATACTGTTATGTATAATACCCATGTAATTTCTGTACAATCTGTAGAGATATCACCTCTTTGATCACTGATAATTGATAATGTGTGGCTTCTACCTTGAATTCTTGGTCAATCTGTTGAGAAGTTTATCAGTTTTATTGATCTATACCCAAAAAAAGTGCAGCATTTTATTTCATTAAGTTTTCAGTATTATAGTACCGCCTAAATTTTACTGATTTCTGCTTTTATATTTATTTATTTATTTCTTCTGGTACCTGGATTTCATTTTTCCTTTTTTGTCTAGCACTTTAATTTTGGAAGCTTAGATCATGGATTTGAGTTTTCTTTTCCAATATAAACCATTAATGTTAGAAAATTCCCTTTGAGTACTACTTTAGCACCATCAGACAAATGTTAGTATGTTTTTTTTTTCGTTTTAATTTACTTCAAATTATTTTTTAACTTCATTTGCCTTTTCCTTTTTGAAACATGAATTATTTAAAAGTGTGCTGTTTAATTTGCAAATATTTGAACATTTTCAAGATATCTTTTTTACTTGTTTTCAGGTTAATTCTGTTATACTCAGACAACACACATTGTTTGATTGCAACCATTTTAATTTCTTCAGGTTTATTTTATGAGTCAGAATATGGTTTTTCCTGGCCAATTTTCCATGGTTCTTAAAAAGAATGTGTATTCTCCTGTTGTCAGGTGGTATGTTTTGTCAATGTCAATTGGGTCAAGTTCGTTGGTAATGTTGTTCAGTTCTTTTATGTCAGTGATAATTTTCTGTATACTTTTCTGTAATTAACTGAGGAAGGGGTGTTGAAATCTTGAAGTGTAATTGTAATTCTACTTTTGATTTCTTCTTTCTGCTCTACCACTGTTGTGCTTCATGAATTTTGAAGCCCTGTTATTATATTTTAAATGTTATTATACTTTAAATGTATTCTAAATGTTTAGGACTGTTATAATCCCTCGATGAATTGACACCTTCATCTTTATAAAATGGTCTGTGTTATCCCTGGTGATATCCTGTGATCTGCAATTTACTTTATCTGCTATTAATATAAAAATTCTAGCACTTGTTTAATTAGTATTTGCACAGCCTATCTTTTATCCATACTTTTACTATACAGGTTGAGCATCTCTAATCCCAAAATCTGAAATCTGAAATAATCCAAAATCAAAAATTTTTTTTGAGACAGGGTTTTTCTCTGTTGCCCAGGCTGGAAGGCCATGGAACAATCATGAGTCACTGCAGCCTCAACCTCCTAGGCTCAGGTGATCCTCCTGCCTCAGCCTTCTCAGTAGCTGGAGCCACAGATGTATGCCATCATGCCCAGCTAATTTTTTAAAGGATTTGTAGAGACAGGATCTCCCTATGTTTCCCAGGCTGGTCTCCTGGGTTCAAGTGATCTTCCCACCTCAGCCCCCAAAAGTGCTGAGATTACAGGCATGAGCCACCATGACCAGCCAAAATACAAAATTTTTGAACACCAGCATGGTGCCACAAGTAGAAAATTTCTCACCTGACCTCATATGACTGGTCACAGTCAAAATACCATCAAAAATTTGTTTCATACACAAAACTATTTGCAATATTGCATAAAATTAACTTCAGGCTAGATGTATAAGATATATAGAAAAAATAAATGAATTTCACCTGTAGACTTGAGTTCCATTCCCAACATGTCTCATTATGTATATGCAAATATTCCAAAATATCAGAATGTCCAAAATCAGACTCTTCTAATCCCAGGCATTTCAGATAAAGAATGCTCAGCCTGTATAACTATACTATTAAATTTAAATTTGTAGAGTTTATTATAGACAGCATATAATTGTGTCTTGTTTATTTTTATTCTCAATTTTAATCCAACATTGCTGTCTCTTTCCTTGAATTGGTGTGTTTACACCATTTACAATTAATGCAATTATTGATTTGTTTGGACTTATGTCTACTATGTTTTGTTTTCTATTTGTCCCTTGTCTTTTCCATTCTTTTGTTTCCTATAGGAATGGAAAACATTCTTTTGTTTCCTAATTCTGATTTATTATGTTTTTTCCTTTTATTTATTTCAATTTTATTGATCTATTGGCTTTTTTACTACATTTCTTTGTACAGTTTTTTTGGTTTGTTTGTTAAGTGATGATGTTCTGGATTAAAATATACCTGTATATTATAAGTATCCCTTATTCATAATGCTTAGGACCACAATGCTTTGGATTTTGAATTTTATTAGATTTTGGAATATTTTCATTATAGCTAACAGTTCAGCATCCCTAATCCAAAATTCCAAAATCGAAATTACTCCAATGAGTATTTCCCTTAAGCATTATCTCAGTGCTCAAAAAGTTTTAGATTTTGGAGAATTCGGGATTTCAGGTTTTCAGATTAGAAATATTCAACCTGTATATACATATTTTTTCCAAGTTTCTTATATTTTATCACATCAAGTGAAAGATAAAACTTAAAACCATATATGCTCCTTTATCCTCCCTTTTTTGGTCTTAGTTGTAGTATGGATTACATCTACGTGCATTGAGAACCTTATCAGACGATGTTACAAAATTTTTGCTTCTGAGAATCATATGTATTTTAAAGAATTAAAATAAGAAAAATTATTATATTTTCTAAGATATTTACCATTTCTGTTGTTCTTTCTTTGTTCATGATGTTTTCATGTTTTTCTTTAGTATAATTTCCTTCTGCCTGAAAAACATCCTTTAACGTTTTTTAGAGAGCAAGTCCCCTAGTTTAGAGAGACTTGTTTTAGAACAATGAGTTCATAGTTTCCCTTCACCTGAGAATCTCTTTATTTTACATTCATTTGTGAAATATATTTCCACTGGATATAGAATTTTGAATTGATAGCTCCTTTCTTTCAGCCTTTTAAAATTGTAGTTTCACTACCTTCTGGTTTTCATGGTTTCTGAAGCAAAATCTCAAGTTTTGTTACTTTCAATGTTTTTGTCTTTATCTTTTATTTTGACCAGTTTGATTATGATGATCTAGGTATGATTTTTTTTTTTTTTTGGTTTAAACGTTTGAGTTTTACAGAACTTCTTAAATCTGTAAATTTTTCCCCCAAATGTGGCATATTTTGGACCATTATTTCTTCAAATAGTATTTATTCACCAATTTTTCTCCTCTCCTTATAAAATTCCAATGATACGAATGTTAAACAGAGTTATTGTCCCACAGGTCCCTACTATGTTCATTTATTGTTAATTTTTTCACACTGTTGTTCAGATTATATAATTTATATGGCTCTAACTTTAGTTTTCATGACTCTTTATCTGTCATCTCTACTCTTCTGTTGAGCCCATTCAATGATCTTTTTTCAACTATTGTATTTTTTGAGCTCCAGACTTTCAGTTGGTTCTTTTTAACAAATTCTACTTATTGCTTGAGAACTCTTACCTTTCTGTTCATTTCAAGAGAGGCCCCCTTCCTTCACTGAGCATGATTAGGTTAGCTGCTTTGAAGTCTTTGTCTACAAATTCCAACATTTGCGTTATTTAAGTGTTGCTGTCTTTGATTCTCTTTTTCCTTAAGAATTTTTGATATTTTCCTAATTCTGTGTATATTTGGATAAAACATTTTGTATCTTTGACACTTTGAATATTATGTCTTGAGATCTGGATCCTTTATTATTGAGATAAAATTCATATAGCAAAATTAACAATTAACCATTTAAAAGTATACAATTCTGTGGTATTTAGTACATTCACAATGATGTCCAACCGTCACCTCTATCTGGTACCAAGATATTTTATCACTACTTCCAAAAAAATTTCCATATCCATTAAGTAGTTATTCTACATTGTCCCATTCCTCAGCCTCTGGAAAACACTAGTCTCCTATCTGTCTTTAAGGATTTACCTATTCTGAATGTTTCGTATAAATAAAGTCATACAATATGTGATCTTTTGTATCTGGCTTCTTTCACTTAGCATGATGCTTTCAAAGTTCAACCATGTTGTGCCATGTATTTGTAATTCACTCTTTTTATGGTTGAATAATATTCCATTATATGAATATAGTACGCTCTGTTTATTCATCTACCAGTTGATAGATATTTGGGTTGTTTCCTCCTTTTGGTTATTGTGAAAAGTGCCACTATAAAGAATCATGTCAAATATCTGCTTGAGTATCTATAAACAGAATTGCTAGGTCATATGGTAATTCCGTGTTTGGCTTTTAAAAGAACTTACAAACTGTTTTCCACAGTGATGGCACCGTTTCACTTTATCACCAACAATGTATGAGGTTTCCAATTTTTTCTCCACAGCCTCACCAAGACTTGACATTTCTCATTTTGATTTTGGTTTTGTGTTTACGGTCAACCTTGTGGGAGTGAAGTGGTTTCCCATGGTGGTTTTCATTTATATTTCTCTAATGACTAATGATGTTGAGCATTTTTTCATATGCTTGTTGGCTATTTCTATATCTCATTTGGAGAAATGACTATTCAAGTCCCTTACCCATTTTTTATTTGCAAATATTTTCTTGCATTCTGTGGGCTGTTTTTACACTCTTCTGATAGCACTCTGATGCAGAAAAAAATTTTAATTTAATGATGTCTAATTTTTCTCTTTTCTTTTCTGCTAATGCTACTGGTGTGATATCTAAGAAACCATTGCCAAATCGAAGGTCACTAAGATTTACCCCTGTGTCCTTTTCTAAGAGTTTTGTACCTTTAGTTTTTATATCTAGACCTTTGGACCATTTTGAGTTAAATTTTGTCTGTGTTGTGAGGTGAGGTTCAACTTCAATCTTTTGCATGTGATATCTACATGCAGTTTTCCCAGCACTATTTGTTGAAGGGACTGTTGTTTTCCATTGGAAGGTATTGTCACAAGTGTAAAACTCAGCTGACTGTAGATAAATAGGTTTATTTCTGGCCCCTCAATCCTATTCTATTAATATATGTCTATCCTTATACTAGTACCACATTGTTTTCATTATAATAGCTTTCCAGTGAATTTTGAAATTGAGAATTCTGGGCCGGGCGTGGTGGCTCAAGCCTGTAATCCCAGCACTTTGGGAGGCCGAGACGGGCGGATCACGAGGTCAGGAGATCGAGACCACCCTGGCTAATACGGTGAAACCCCGTCTCTAATAGAAAATACAAAAAACTAGCCGGGCGAGGTGGCGGGCGCCTGTAGTCCCAGCTACTCGGGAGGCTGAGGCAGGAGAATGGCGTAAACCCGGGAGGCGGAGCTTGCAGTGAGCTGAGATCTGGCCACTGCACTCCAGCCTGGGCGGCAGAGCGAGACTCCGTCTCAAAAAAAAAAAAAAAAAAAAAAAAAAAAAAAAAAAAAAAAAGAAATTGAGAATTCTGAGTCCTAAAACTTTGTTCTCCTTTTTAAGATTGTTTTGGTTATTCGTGATCCCTTAAGATTAAATATTAATTTGAGGATTAGCGTTTTCATTTCTGCCAACAAACACATTAGGGTTTTGACAGGGGTTGCATTATATCTGTAGGTCACTTTGAAAAGTATTGCCATTTGAACAATATTAAATGTTCTAATCCATGAACATGGCCGACCTTTCCATTTATTGAGGTTATTTTTAATTCCTTTCACAGCGTTTTATAGTTTTCAGAGTATTAGTTTTGCACCTCTTTGGCTGCATTTATACCTGGATATTTTATATTTGATGCTACTGTAAATGGGATTATTTTCTCAATTTTATTTTTAGATTTTTGTTGTCAGCGTATGAAAATTATTTTTCCACATGGATCCTAGTTCCTGCATTTTGCTGAATTGTTTTATTAGCTTTAATAGCTTGTGTGTGTGTGTGTGTGTGTGTGTGTGTGTATTAACCAAGATTTTCTATATATAAGATTATGTCAGCCTGGGCAACACAGAGAGACCTCATCTTTACAAAAAATAAAAACGTAGCCAGGCATGGTGGCACACGCCTGTAGTCCCAGCTACTCGGGAGGCTGAAGTGAGAGAACTGATAGAGCCCAGGAGGTGGGGATGCAATGAGCCATGATGACACCACTGCACTCCAACCTGGGCAACAGAATGAGACCCTGTGTCAAAAAGAAAGAAAGAAAAAGATCATGTTATCTGTGAATTAACATAGTTTTATTTCTTCCTTTCCAATTTGGAAGCCTTTTATTTCTTTTTCTCATTTGATTACTCTGACTAGAATTTCCAATACAATGTTGAATAGAATTAGGAAAAGCACGAATCCTGTCTGGTTCCTGATCTCGGGGCAAAAGCTATCAGTCTTTCACCGTTTATTATTATTAGCTGTATTTTTAAACTATGGACCCTGTATCATGTTGAGG
Organism: Piliocolobus tephrosceles; assembly: GCF_002776525.5. Lineage (NCBI taxonomy): Eukaryota > Metazoa > Chordata > Mammalia > Primates > Cercopithecidae > Piliocolobus > Piliocolobus tephrosceles. Next base: position 39,318,949 of record NC_045445.1, on the reverse strand, counting down.
AAGTTCCCTTTAGTTCTAGTTTGCTGAACGTTTTTACCATGAAATTAGGTTGGATTTTTTCAGACCTTTTTTCTGCATCAATTGAGATGATTATTTCTCCTGTCCTTCATTCTATTAATGTGTATTACATTGATCAATATTCAAATGTTGAAGCACAAATGCAATCCTGGGATACATTCCACCTAGTCATGGAGTATACTTTTAATTTGCTGCTGGAAATAGTTTGCTAGTTTAAAAAAACTCATTGAGATAAAATGCTTAAAAATTACTATTTTAACCATTTTTAAGTGTACAGTTCACCAGCATTAAGTACATTCACAATGTTTTGCAACCATCACTCTTTATTCATCTCCAGAACTTTTCATCATCCCAAATTGAAACTTTGGACCCACTAAAAAATAACACTCCATCCTCAGTCCCCACCCAAAGTCGCTGGTAATCACTACGCCACTTTATGTCTCTGTGAATTTGACTGTGCTATGTACCTCATGTAAGTGGAATCACACAGTATTTATCTTCATTTGTCTGGCTTGTTTCATGTAGTATAGTGTCTTCAAGGCTTGTCCATGTTGTAGTATTTATTAAAATATCCTTAGTTTTTAAGATTGAATAATATCCCATTGTATATATGTAGCACATTTTGTTTATCTATTAATCTGTCAGTGGACACGTAGGTTATTTCTGCATTTTAGCTATTGTGAATAATGCTGCCATGAACCATGGGTATATAAATACAAATACCGATTCTAGTTCCTGCTTTTAATTGTTTTGAGTATAAACCCAGAAGAAGGAGATAGTTGAGAACTGAGCTGTCACCTTCTCTAGACCAAGATGGCACTGCAGCTAGGAGGAGTAGGGTAAGGCCAAATGAAAATATCACAAAATGTCCCACTGTTTTGAATGTGGCTTTTATTAGTTTGTGCTTTCATTTGGTTGGTGCAGAACCTTGACTGTTTTCTAAAGCTCCTATAAAGTTATTTAGGTAGTCTAGGTTTTTTGTATATATTTTGGTTTTAAAAAATATTTCCATGAAGGAACAAGGTCCTGGAGCATCCTCATCTTTTATTTTGCCATCACTCTACCTTGATATCTATTTCTTCATATTTTATTGAGAATATTTTCAACTGTATTCTAAAGGATATGGTTCTATAATTTTCTTGAGATGTCTTGGTCTGACTCTGGTACCAGGGTAATTTTAGATTCAAAGAATGAGTTATGAAGTGTTCCCTCAGCTTTAGCTTTTTAGAAGAGTTCAAGAAAAATTGGTGTTCATTCTTTAGATGTTCAGTAGAGTAAGCCAGTGAAGCCATCCAGTCCTCGACTTTTCTCTGTTCTGTTGGAAGGTTTTTTTAATTATGAATTTAATGTCTTTACTTTGTATGGGGCTGTTCACATATTCTATGTTTTTCTTTATCAATTTTGATAGGTTGTTTGTTTCCAGAAATGTATACATTTCATCTAGCTATCTAAGTACTTGAAGTACAATAGTTCCAAATATTTCTTGTTTTTTTATTTCTGTAAGAGTGGTAATAACATCCCAAAGAGCAATTTTGATTTTAGTAATTTGAGTCTTCTCTCTTTTATTCTTAGTCAGCCTAGCTTAAAGTCTTGTCAGTATTTTTTATCTTTTCATAGAACTGCCTTTTGGTTTTAATAGTTGTCTCCATTTTCTTTTCTCCTTTTGTTTGTTTCTGCTCTTATCTTTTAATTTCCTTCCTTCTTCCAGGATTGGGTTTAATTTGCCCCTTTTTTTCTAGTTCCTTAAGGGGTGAAATTAGGTTATTGTTTGGAGATCTATCTTCCTTTTTAATGTAGTAATTTACAGTCCTGAATGTATTTCTGAGGACTGCACTTAATACATCCCATACATTTTAATATACTTAGTTTCATTTTCATTTACCTCAAAGTTTTTTACTTAATTTATCTTAAGATTACTTCTTTGACTCTTTGGTTAGGAATGCCTTCTTTAATTTCTACCTCTTATGTGGTTTCTAGTTTTGCTTCTGGTATTGATTTCTAGTTTCATTCTATGTGGTCAGAGAAGTTACACTGTAAGATTTAAATATTTGAAAACTTACTGAGACTTTTTGCAGCAAAACATGTCGTCTATCCTGTATAATGCTACATGTGCACTTGAGAAAAAAATGTATTCTGATGTTGTTGGTTAAAGTATTCTGTAATATGTCTGTTAGAACTGATTGGTTTATATGTTGTTCAAATTCTCAACTTCCTTATTGATGTTATGTCTACTTGTTCTATCCATTATTGACAGAGGAGTAATAAAGTTCTAATTAGGATTGTAGGATTGCCTGTTTTTCTCTCATTTCTGTCAATTTTGATGTTATAAATTTTGGAGCTCTGTTGTTTGGTGTGTGTATATTTACAGTTACTATATCTTTTTAGTGAATTGCCATTTTATCAATAAAATGTCCGTTTTAAATAATATTTTACTTAATGATTCTTTTATCTGAGATTATTATAACCACCTCAGCTCTTGTTTTGTTTTGTTTTGTTCTGTTTTGCTTTGTTTTTACTATTTGTGGGGAATATCTTTTTACATCATTTCAATTTCAACTCATTTGTGTATTTGAATCTAAACTGAGTCTCTTATATATAGTATATAGATAAATTTGGGGGTTTTTTTTTGTTATTTATTTTTTTTCTTTTCTTCTTTTTTTTTTTTTTTTTTTTTTTTTTTTTGAGACAGGGTCTCATTCTGTGTCCCAGGCTGCAGTGCAGTGGCCTGATGCAATCTCACCTCACTGTGACCTCTGTGTCTTGGACTCAAGTGATCCTCCCATGTCAGCTTCCCAAGTAGCTGGGACTACAGGCACACACCACCAACCTGGTTATTTTTTCTATTTTTAGTAGAGACGGGATTTCTCCACGTTGCCCAGGCTGGTCTTAAACTCTTGGGCTCAAGCAATCTGCTGGCCTCAGCCTCCCAAAGTGCTGGGAGATAAAGTTTTTAAAAAATCCACACAGATGATCTCTGCCTTTTAAATGGATAGTTTAAACTGTTTACATTCAAATTAAACATTGATAAGGTTTAATTTCCTTCTGACATTTGACTATTTTTATTCTATGTTTCATATGTATTTTTTGTTGTTCAATTCCTTAAATATTGCCTTCTTTGTGTTTAATTGATTTTTGTGTGTGTACCACTTTGGTTCCTTTTGCATTACCTTTTAGGTATAATTTTAAGTTATTTTCTCAGTGGTTATCTTGGGGATTACAATTAACAGCTTAAATTTCCAACAGTCTAGTTTGAATTCATGCCAATTTAGCATCAATAACATGCAAAAATCCACTTCTCCATACATCTGACCCTATATTTTATGTTGCTATTGTCACAAAATAAACCTTTATATATTGTGTTCCTTTGACACAGATTTATAGTTATTGTATTACGCATTCACATTTTAAGTCGTATGTAAAAATGAGGCATTACAAACAAAAACTACAGCAATACTGAGTTTTATATTTACTATGTAGTTAAAATTACCTGTGTTCTGTATTTCTTCATATGATTTTAAGTTATAGATAAGTGGCCTTTCATTTCAATGTTTAGGACTCCCTTTGCATTTCTTGTAGGACAGTTCTACTAGCAGTCGATTCCCTCAGATTTTGTTTAACTGGTAATGTGTTGATTTTTCCTGCATTTTTGAAGATAATTTTAGTGGATATAGAATTCTTGGCTGACTTTTATTTTCAGTGCTTCAAATATGTCATTCTACTGCTCTCTGGCCTCCATGGTTTCTGATAAGATATTGGCTATTAATATTATTAAAGATCCCTTGTATATGATGAATCACTGTTTTCTTGCTGTCTTCTATATTTCTTCTTTGTCTTTTCATAGTTTGGTTTGGTTTTGTTGGTGTGAATATCTTTTAGTATATATGACTTGGAGTTTGTAGAACTTAAATATGTAGATTCAGGTCTTTTCTCAAATTTGGGAAGTTTTCAACCATTATTTCTTCAAATATTTGGTCTTGCCATTTTTCTCTCTCCTCTCCTGGAACTCCCATTATGTTAGTATGCTTGATGGTGGCCCACTGGTCTCTGAGACTCTGCTTATTTTTGTCAATGTTCTTTATTTCTGCTTCTCTATGTGGCTAATATTATTTGCCTTCTTATCAAGTGTTCTGACTCTTTCTTCCACCTGCTCAAATTAATTGTGGAATGCCTACAATATTTTAAAATTTGTGTTATTGTACTTTTCCACTTCAAAATTTTTGTTTTGTTCATTTTTATAATTTTTATTCCTTTAGTGACATTCTTTATTTATTGACAAATAATTCTCCTGGTATCCATTAGTTCTTTTAGCACATTTGGGACAATTTATTTTAAGTTTTTGTCTAGTAAGTTTTGTCCTTGCTTCCTCTTGGATGATTTCCATTAATTCATTTTCTTCCTGTGAGTGGGCATACTTTCTTGGTTTTCTGCATGCCTCATAATATTTTGTTAAATATGGCCCTTTTGAGTATTATGATATGAACACTCTGAAAATCAGATTCTCTCCCTCTCTCTCTCCGGAATTTTTTGTTGTTGTTGTTGCTTGCTGTGTGTGTAGTTGTTGGTTTGTTTAGTGATGTTTCTAAACAATTTTAGCAAATGACTGTATTCTTTTTTATATGTGTTCTCTGAAATCTCTGCTCATTGAGCTTACAGCTCAGCTAGTGGTTTGACAGAGATTTTCTTAAACTCCTGGAATCAAAAAAAAAAAAAAAAAAGAAGGAAAGAAAGACAAGACAAGAAACAAGAAGAAGGACAGATCTACAGGTACCTTAGTCTATTTAAGCTGCTATAACAAAATACCATAAACTGGATGGCCTATAAACAACAGAAAATTATTTATCACAGTTCTAGGGGCTGGAAAGTCCAAGATCAATTCACCAGCAGGTGCAGTGCCTGGTGAGGGCTTATTTTCTGGTACGTAGACAGTGACTTCTCCCTGTTTCCTCATATAGTAGAAAAGGCAAGGAAGCTGCCTTCGATTTTATATAAGAGCACTAATCTCATTCACAAGGACTCCACACTCATGACTTAATCACCTCACAAAAGCCCAACCTCCTAACACCTTCACACTGGTGATTAGGTTTCAGTATTTGAATTTTGGGGGAGACAAGAACATTCAGACCACAGAACAAGGTCTTCTTAGTTTTGCTCTATGTTGAGTTACTTCTTACACTTAGTCGTGTTTTTTGCAATTCTGTGTTAGCCTACACATCTTGCATTCACGGAGTGTAAATATCAGACACAGGTGAAGCTTATGGTCTTTTTGGTTCTTTTATGAGCATGCATTTTGCTGTGAACATCTACATAGCCATAAAATATGTGGGGACATTTTAAAAGTCCTTATATCCCAAATATATCACTTTCTGGATTTTCCTACCAGTCTTTAAATGTGTCTATTGTTTTTCCCAAACACTATGGGGTATGTTTGCTCCACCTGGCAATGGTTTACTCATTTGCCTTTTAGTATTTTGTTGGACCACCTTCCATGTAGCCATTTTACCCTATGTAGTTCTGAATTAAGTGAAACAAACGGAAGTCCGAGGAGCAGTCCTTCAGGGAAACCACAGCCACGTTAAAACAAACAGGTACAATTTCTTGAGAAAAAAATTCACTGTGCTCCTTTTAGGATGAGGTATCCACATGGAGAATGTGGGCTGCCATCTCAAGACTGCCACTATACCAAGGAAGTGAGTGGGGTAAGCATGAGTTAAAATGCCACAAAGACCTCCTCCTATAATGTTCCATTTATTATTTTTTTTCCTAGTTAAGTGTTTGCTTGGTTGCTGTAAAATTTTGACTGTTTCGGCCGGGCACGGTGGCTCAAGCCTGTAATCCCAGCACTTTGGGAGGCCGAGACGGGCGGATCACGAGGTCAGGAGATCGAGACCATCCTGGCTAACATGGC
>NC_045445.1:39183832-39312626 GCF_002776525.5 Piliocolobus tephrosceles | reverse complement strand
CAAAAAAAAAAAAAAAAAAAAAAAAAATTTTTGACTATTTCTCAGAGTTCCAGTAAAATTGATTCTGACAGTTTTTGTCCTTTTCTTGGTTGGGGGGAAGGAGTGTTTCTGTGGATAGACAGACCCCAGAGTTCCCTACTACACAATCTTTGCTGACATCACTCCTGACTTTGGGTCTTTTTAGTATTCTCTTAGGAATCACTCCTGACTTTGGGTCTTTTTAATATTCTCTTAAGAATATTGACTTTTGTCCTTTTAATAAGCAATCAGTCTGGTTCGATTTAGATCTCAAGTACTAACCTTCCTTCTGTAAGCTTTGTTTCCAATGTCAATTTGGTTTTCAAAGTATTTGGATTGTTACTTGGATTTGTGCCATGTGTGTCATCCAGGGGCCTATTTAGGACCTGGGAAGAGGTCTACCTCATAATTCAATTCTCAAGGTTTTGCTATACTGCTTTGGGTCAGGTCTACATATGTGAAGCTCATATATTAGACTAGGATTTGGGTGATCTATTTCTCATGCCTCATCATCTCCTGGATTTTTCCCACATTTTACAGTTCCCAGAGGCCCCTTTTTCTGGTACTGTGATGAGAAAGTCAAGTTTTTAGACTCCTCATGTTACTGTGTTCTTCTTGCAATGGGGTCTGCCTCGGGGCAAAATGGTGAGAGAAATGAAAGAGAAAATAATTATTGGGGATTACCTCCACACTCTTCATACTTCAAGGGCCTATTTTATCTGATCAAAGTGTAGGACATTTTTTCTCTCAAACTTTAAGTTGCCTGCAGAGCTCCTGGTGTATAGTGGTGTTGCCACTGTAGATGGGCAGCTTAATGATTGATGCTTGCCTCCGTTTATGCCAGGATAGAAAAAGAGAAGCAAAGAAATCTTTCTGTCTTATGCCTGTTCTCCTTGTTCCCTGGGAAGACAACATTTTTCTTGGAGGTTTCTTTCTGCACATCCACTACACAGTTCTAAGAATTTTGGCTGCACTAAAATCTAAGCCAGCTACGCAAGGGGAGTGGGAAGGGACAGGAAAATAATTATTTTATTGGTCATTTTAAAATTTTTATTTTCTTGTCCAATTAGTCTGCTGTTATTTACTTTTCGCATACCTCAGTTACTTGTTTTGGGTATATGTGCACAGGTTTTAGTTGTAATCTATAGGAGAGATAGGATGAAATGTGCTTACTTCAGTTTTGCCAGACTTGAAAGACTTTTAATTGGTAACTTTGTAAAACATGTCATTTTATCATTGTATGTTGTTTTATGAAAACAAAATTGATTTATTTATTTCAGATAATGACTTTATATTCAACAATCTTTCCAAACTCATTAATACTCAACATTTATCTGTAAATTTTTTTATGTACACAATCATGTTTTCATTTTTCCTTTTAAGTCCTGAACATTTTTACTTTCATAAAACATTAATAAGTAACTCTAGTACAATGCAGAATAGATGTTGTGATGGTAGACATTCTTGTTTTTTTCCAACATTTAATTATTAAATATTTGAGAGATATTCTTTAGGAGTTTAAGAAAGTTAGAATCTTAGTTTGCTGAAATTTATTTAACTTGAACTATGTTGAATTGTATTTAAAAATTTGTGCATACATTGACTTACTCACATAATTTTCTCCTTTATTTGTTTACTGTAATAAGTTTTCAAGTTTTATTTTCAAAGTTATGCTGACCTCATGAAGTATGTTGGAAAATAATCCCTTTATTTATTCAAAGAATCAGTGTATGGTTGATGTTACTTTTTCTTACATATTTGGTATCACAAGTAAATACATTTGGATCTACATTGTGCCATCCAAAGAATATAGTATGACATAATATCTCTTTAGAGGTAGATTTATATTTTTCCATAAGATTTGGTGGTTATTTTGTTGTTGCTGTTTAATCTTTCTAGTTTTATATTGAGAGGGTACATGTGCAGGCATTGTGGTTGTATTTTCATGTAGGACCCGTAACTATCTTGTTAAAAGTTTTAATAAGATTTTTAATGAGTTCTGTCACTGTTGCAAATAGACTATTTTCCCTTTTCTATCTCTAGCACTTGTTCTTGGACTAGTTAAACCTCTAGATTATTTTGTATTTATCTTGTATACAGTCAGACGATTATATTCTCTCAGTAAATCTAGTATAGTTTTTAGAAGAGTCTCCAATTTGCTAGTCCTACAGTCAAATCACCAATAAACAAGAGATCTTTTTATACCTTATTTTCCAAAGTTATATAAGTTAGTTTATACTCTTATCATAGTGAAAATTAATAGCATAATGATAATGAATAATGGGGTAAACTGGCATCTTGTCCAATTTCTAAATTTAATGCAATTGAAATACATTTATTGTATTGCTGTTTATAATATTTATTGTAGGTTCTTAGTAAATTATCTTTATCAAAATTAAGGGCACTGTCTTTATCCCTCCATCATTAAACTTTTAATTAGGAATGGCTTCTGTATTTAATCAAATTACTCTTCAATATCTATTAAAAGACCAAAAATTTCTTCACAAATTCTAATATAAGGGATATATTGGTAGATTTCATGGTAATAAATCACCTTTGCATTCCTAGAAGAACTCTTGTTTTTTCTGATGTGTTGTTCTTTTGATACTTTATTGGGCTTTCTTTGTTAATATTTCATTTTGAACTTTGAATCTATAATAATGCATGCTATTTTCTCTAGTCTCCTTTTTTAGTGTTTTTCAAGTTTTGCTATTGACACTATATTGTTTTATAAAACGTACTGAGGAATTTTTAAACTTTCATGGCTATTAATCTTTTCATATATGTTAACTTAAAGAGATTAATTATAATTTTTTGTTTCCAAGTTCTAGCTTTGGAATTACTTCACAGTTGCCCCCACATTCCCATACATCTTAATTACATTATCATAATGCTGAACTTTTATTCTTTTCTCAGAGGCAAAGATTGTCTACATTACTTCATTAAAATAAAGTCCTTTTGTATTTTCTTTGAACAAAACTGAAAGATCAATGTCTTATATTCAGTCTTTGCCTTTGTTATTATTGGTGGGGATACCTATGATTGTTGGAGTTATTAAAAATCATGTAACATTTGAATAATGAAAAAACATATTAAAATGTCTTATGAAGCGCTATACACAAGTTTTTGCCCCTGAAAATAAGATTTCATTTCCCTCAACTATGAATTGGCCTCCCCTATGGGAAGTGTGCTATAGCCTCTTTGCTATGCAACTCCCTTGAAACCTTTGACATATTAATTGTATCAAATATGGCAGGCTCACATAACACCACACATTGTTCTATGCACTATGGATAATGGAAAAATAAACAATAATTACTGACCCAATGGAGCTTATGTTCTAACAGTTATGGCAACAGAATTCTCCACATAGTGATAATCAGGAGATACTTGTACATTTGAAGCACAATTGGAAACATAATTTCTGCAAGTGAAACATGTCAAGGAGAATACACAAACCCTCCACACAATCAACTTCCATGGTGGATACAATCTGTGGGAGCTATAAGAAAATGGTGAACAATAATGAAGTTTTGGTTAGAAGAACTTCTGGTGATGTATTTCCTTTCCTTATTGCACTGGTTGAATTCTAATAATTGGTAGCTTGATTTCTAGTATGACAATATATGCGCTTCTATTGCTAAACTTTTGGCAGATAAAAGCTACTAACTTAGAACAAAACACAAAAAACAACTACCGTAAGGTATTGGATGGGAATCCAAAACATAGATTTTAGCAATCACAACACTTGGAAGAATGAAACAACAGTAGTTAAGTTTCCAACTGTCAAGACTTACAGCTTAAGAGGAAGATGCAATTTCTGCCGTGAGAGGTGTCTAAAACTCCAATAAAAAAATTTAGTTTGTTTGTTTGGCTGTGGGAGCTTATGCCTGTAATCCCAGCACTTTGGGAAGCCAAGACAGGTGGATCACTTGAGGTCAGAAGTTAGAGACCCACCTGGCAACGTGGCAAAATCCCATCTCTACAAAAAATACAAAAATTAGCCGGGCAGGGTGGCTGGTGCCCGTAGTCCCAGCTACTCAGGAGGCTGAGATAGTACGATTATTTGAGCCTGGGAGGTGAAGATTGCAGTGAGCTGAAATAGTGTCACTGCATACCAGCCTGGGTGACAGAGCCAGATCCTGTCTCAAAAAAAAAAAGTCTTCAGTTTTTATGGTCTAAAGAACCTGAGGAATTTGCAAAACTGGAAGGTGAAGGAGTACCTAGGAAAATGTAGATTATTCTCTGGGAAAGCATAAACTCTGCCTAAATCTCTAGATGACATTTAAACCGTGCTTGCCTGGAATATCCTGCAAGCAGCCTAAGAAATGATAAATGAACTGAATTGACATTTGAACTGTAGCCCAAATGAAAGAGATAGCAGTTTGAGTCCAACCAAGCTGATTGCTGGAAAAAAACAAAAACATAAATACTCTTTGGAGCAAAAGAACCAAATCCAGCATCTCAATGACATAGCATTCACAATGTTTAGTTTACAATCGAAAATATTTTACTTTAAGAAGAAAGAGGGAAAGACAACTCATTCACACACGCACTAACACACACACACATATATACACACACACAACTTTTAAGAGACCTATCCTGAGAATACCCAGATGTTAAAATTCACAGAGAAAGATTTTATTGCTGCTATTATATTTATATCAATACCATCAAAGAAAATATGCTCATAATTATTGAAAATGGGCAACCTCAGAAGATAAATAAAAACAACAGAAATAATTGAATGGCAATTTGTGGGCTAAAAAATAATATGTGAAATATAAAATCATCCTGGATGAGTTTAACAGTATAATGGAGATGACAGAAAAAAAAAAATAGTGCATTTGAAGATAGATCTATAGAAATCATCTGAAATTAAGATCAAAGAGAAACACATTGAGAAGGAAAATAATGGACTCTCAGGAATCTGTGAAACAATATCAAATGCTCTAACATGCATGTGATTTGAGACCCAGAGAATGAGAGGGAAAATGCGACCAAAAACAATTTGCAAAAATAAGGACTGAAATTTTTTCAAATTTGGTGAAAGCCATAAGTTGACAGACTCATGAAGCTCAGCAAATACCAAGCATCATAAGTATAAATTCTAAGGATTAATCTAAGAAAATGTTACTCTCCAAATATGTATGAATAATTCATATAGATTGAAGCAGCACCATTTATAATGAAAAACGAAAAACGGCAATTTTACTGCCTTTAATAGACATCTAAGAACGCGTTACATACTGGTGAAGGTTGAAAATGCCGCCAACCTAAACAAGAGAATTATAAAAGAATAACGAGTTATACAAGATCTCTTACTAATGGGCAATAATGTTTGCATTAAAAGTAGAGGGGTTTTATCACTGCTTCATTATTATCAAGAATGAAGGACCAGTTCATCAGTCTGTATCTTGACATATCCTTCAGCCCATTCTGGAGGAAACCAAAAATGTCCAAAGGAAAGATGCTGGTTAACCTTCCAGAATATTTCAACAGCCATATTTCACCTTACTTTTCCTTACTTCCCCAAGAAAACAAGATTATGAATTGTTGAATTGTTTGTTTATCCTGTAAGGTAGTCAAGCCTACTAAGGTTGCATAGGAGAAGAGCCCAGTATCTAAGATAATTCTCACTAACAACTAACAACTCCAACGGACTAGAATATGACACATCATAAAACAATTCACCAATAGCAGATTTAAAAGTTGATTTTTTGCCTGATTCAGTTGCTAGATTCTAGATGCCAATTACAAACACTTTAAACTTTTAATGATGCTCCTATATGGAAACTTTAGTACTACTGAAAATAGTTTAGATCTCAAGTTTTCAACTAAGAACACCAATGTTAAAAACAACTTAGTTGGGGCCGGGCATGGCGGCTCACGCCTGTAGTCCCAGCACTTTGGGAGGCCGAGGCGGGCCAATCACGAAGTCTGAGACCATCCTGGCTAACACGGTGAAACCCTGTCTCTGCCAAAAATACAAAAAATTAGCCAGGCGTGGTGGCGGGCGCCTGTTGTCCCAGCTACTCGGGAGGCTGAGGCAGGAGAATGGCTTGAACGCGGGAGGCGGAGCTTGTAGTGAGCCGAGATCGCGCCACTGCACTCCAGCCTGAGTGACAGAGCGAGACTCTGTTTCAAAAAAAAAAAAAAATTTTACTTGGAATGTTCTGCTAATTTTGGCACCAGCTCAAAGTCAAACTTAATGCCACACCAAAGACTATCATGAAAATGGCAACAGTAATTCATCTGGTAACTGTTAAAAGTAAAAATAACAAGAGTTTCTGCCACTTATTAATCTTTACTTCTAGTATCTAACAAAATGTTTGGCACATAGAAAACAAATAGCTAACATAGGGTAAATTAAGGAATAAATAGGTAACATTAAAGTAATTTATATGAGGAGGAACTTTAGTGTTCTGTCTCTCCAAAAGAGCAACAAAATGACCTGGAAATAGTTGTCAGAATCAACTATTATGAAACTCAAACACCAAATCAAAAATTTAAACAAGGTAATGCTAATTGAAGAAGAAACCCACTGCTTTGCAGTAAGGGAGCACTTAAGCCACCTGCCACTATATCCCATTTCCAGATATGCAGCTAATTTGAGTATGAAAGCCTGCCTTTCTGATGCAAGTTGCTAGTGCCAAAGAAATACAGACTTTTTCCTCAAAGAAATGTGCTTGTCTTTTCAGACTTCTCTGATGGCCCCCTGAAGGACTGGGACAATAACATGCCTTTGTTTTGCCTGACTAAGAGCATTTCCAGGGCTCAGATGATGTTCTGGTTGGAGTTTGCCAAAAATATTAAAAGACACAAGCATTGTTTGCAACAGACTAGGACAAGTAACACTAGACCACACAAACAAGAAACAGGTTGAATGGCCTGGGAAGAAAAAGGTTGAGAATGGAGATACGTTGAGAAAGAAAACTTTATTTTTAAGGCACTCAAATATAACAGAGAATGGAAAAAGCTACACATGACATGCCTAAGGATGTCAGAATGCTTAGAAAAAGCCTGGAAAGACACTATTCTTCCACCTGTGGCTGGGCTGTCCATAAGCCTCTGAGATTCTACTGAAGTATAAAGTTGAGGCTAAGGCAGAGTTATAAACAACCTCATTAAGCATTGAAGGAAGGTCCCAAACAGAGCCAACCTGCAAAAAGTAAGAGAGTATTTATTCCTTTTTTTCTTTGCCTACCGGTATTTAACAAACCCCTGTAAAAGTGCTAGGAACCACCAAACTAATAGGATGCTGATTTTAGCTGCCACAGAAGACCAAGAAAAAAGAAAACAGACTTTATAAAAATAGTTTTGAAAAATCACTCAGCAGGCAAACAAAATCAGTCCACAAGTAGCAACAACTTCAGGAAGGGAAGAACATCTGATTTACAGATCTGCCACATTGTAATATTAAGATGTCCAAGTTTTACCAAGATTAAAAAGCATGCAAATAAACTAGAAAGTATGACCTATTTTCAGAAAACAAAGCAGAATAGAAACTGATCGTTAGGAAGTCCAAGCACTGAACTTAATAGACAAAGACTTTGCATCAACTGTCTCAAATGTGCTCAAAGAGCTGAAGGAAACCATGGAGTAAGAATTAAAGCAAACCAGAAGAACAATGTCTCAAAGAATAGAGAATATAATTAAAGGGATAAAATTGTAAAAAAAAATGGAAATATGGTGGCTAAAAATTATAATAACTGAAATGAAACATTCACATGTGAGAATCAACAGCAGAATTTAGCAGACAGAAGAAAGAATCAAAGAACATGAAGACAGGTCAATTGTGATTATCCAGTCCAAGGAGCATAAAGAGAAAATAATAAAGAAAAATGAACAATGCCTAAGGGACCTTTGAGACACTATCAAGTGTACCAATATATGCACAATGAGATTTCCAGGAGATGACAGATTAAAAGAATCAGAAAAAAATATTTAAAGAAATAATGACTACAAACTTTCCAACTTTGAATAAAGACATGACTATAAATCCAGGAAGCTCAATGAATGCTAAGCAAGAATTATTCCAAAATATCCAAACCAAGGCACAGTATAAGCAAACTCTTGAAAGACAAAGAGAGAATCTTAAAAGCTACAAGAGACAAACATCTCGTCACATACAAAGTATACAAGTTTAACAGTGAATTTCTCTTCAGAAACCATGGAGGCCAGAAAGCAGTGAGATGACATATTTAAAGTACTGAAAGAAAAATTGTCAGCTAAATGCTCTAAATCTGGCAAAGCTATCCTTCAAAAATAGAGAAATTAAAATACTCCTGGTAAAAGAGCAAAAACAGAAACAAAAAATCAGAGGGAGTTAACTACTAGTGGACTTAGCCTAAAAAAAAAAATGCTAAAGGGAGTCCTTCAGGATGAAATGAAAGGACACCAAAAAGTACCTTAAAGGCATATAAAGAAATAAAAAACAACAAAATTAACTACAAAGCAAATATAAAGTCCAGTGGAATTGTACTATGGATTTGTTACACCTGTTTTGACTTTCTATTTCCTTTAAAAGGCAAATACATAAAACAATAATTATAAATCTATATTAATGAGCACAAAATATATAAAAAATGTAATTTATGACAACAACAACATAATAAAGGATGAAGATGTAAAGAAGCAAAATCTTTGTACACTGTTGAAACTAAGTATCGATAATTAAAACTTGATTGTTATGGAAGAAAGATTATAATTGCAATCCCCAGGTTAACCAAAGTGAAAAATTAAAATAATACAAAGAGAAAGAGACAAAAAGAGAATCCTTACAAAAAAATCAGTTAATCACAAGAAAATCACTTAATCACAAATGAAGGCAGTGACAGAAAAAATGACAGTATATGTTACAGATAAAAAGGTGCAGGTGTCTTTTCTTTACTGTAATTAGTTCAAATGTAAAGAAATTAAAATTTCCAGTTAAAAGGCAGACACTAGCAAAATGGATAAAAATACATGATCCAATTATATGCTTTCAATAAGAGACTCACTTTAGACATAAGGACACATGTATGTTCAAAGTGAAAGGATGGAAAAAGATATTCCATACAAACGGTAACCAAAAGAGAGTTGAGGTGGCTAAACTTGTCAGACAAAATAGAACTTAAGAAGAAAGTTGTTGTGAAAGACAAAGAAAAACACCATCTATTGATTTCAAGCCATCAAGAACATATAACAATTATAAACATGTATGCACCTAACAACAGAGCCCAACAATTACAGAAGTGAAAAATAAAAGAATTAAAGGGAGAAAAAGATAGATCTATAAATCCCACATTGGGTGTCAGATATTGTGGGATCTGGCCAGCAGCCCGCAATGCAACAGGGCTGTTTCTTTTTTTTTTTTTTTTTGAGGCGGAGTCTCGCTCTGTCACCTGGACTGGAGTGCAGTGGCCGGATCTCAGCTCACTGCAAGCTCTGCCTCCTGGGTTTCCGCCATTCTCCTGCCTCAGCCTCCCGAGTAGCTGGGACTACAGGCGCCTGCCATCTCGCCCGCCTAGTTTTTTTTTTTTTTGTATTTTTAGTAGAGACGGGGTTTCGCCGTGTTAGCCAGGATGGTCTCGATCTCCTGACCTCATGATCCACCGGTCTCGGCCTCCCAAAGTGCTGGGATTACAGGCTTGAGCCACCGCGCCCGGCCAACGGGGCTGTTTCTTTGTTCCCAGGCAGATTGGCAGGTCAAGAAATAATAGACACACACAAGATAGATAGTAAAAGCTGGGTCCAGGGGACGCACTGCCTTCTGGTCCCACGGTGCTGCCAATGCACTGGATATGCCTGCCTTTGTTATTAAGTTTAGTGAGGGTGGGGGTAGGTTAGTGAGGGATTTAGGCTCATTTGATTATGAGGTGAGATGGTCACATGGGGATGAAGTAATTCTTTAACATAACATCTGTATGCAGAAGTACAGTATACAGAGATAAGAATTTACATTATAGTGTGTGCATTAGTAATCAGTAAAGTTACAGAGCCTTAAAACAGAAACACAGTCTTTCCATAACCTATGATTAGCAAGATGTTAATCAGCAGTAACAGCTGCAGCAAAAGGTGGTTACAAACAATCCATAGAAACAGGACATGAAGCTAGACAACCGGTTAGACCAGAAATTCTCAGAAAGGAGTATGCCTTAACCCTAAAGAGGCCTAGAAGAGCCATGGCAAGATTAGGGCATTTATAGCCCTATCTTATCCATATGGACAGGCACCCCTCATGCGTCCATTTATAGGCTCTCCACAAGGGTCGCATTCCATTCCCAGTGCTATGAACATCTGCTTTTCTGGGATAGGAATCTTGGTGATGTGAAACCTCCCTGACTGCAGGTCCATTCATAGGCTCTCTGCAGGGGTAAGCACATCATGCGCTGTTGGCTCATTCTGGCAGTCCAACCTGGCATTGTCTTTACACAGTCCTGCATGCAATTTTGTATTTACAATAATCAGGAGCATTTCATCTTTTATTCCATAGCAATAGTTTCAGGGGGTCTCCCTACAGATATTAATACTCCATTTTCAAAAATGGACAGAACAACAAGACAGAAAATCGATGAGAAAAATAGAGGACTTGAACAACACTATAAAACAACGAATTCTAACAGACGGATATAGAACATTCCATCTAATAACAACAATAAATACATTTTTTCTCATGTGCACATGGAACATTCTCTGGCATAGACCATAAGTTTTACCACAAAACAAATGTCAATACATTTAAAATATTATTATTATTCTAAGCATCCTAATACATTTAAAATATTATTATTCAAAGTAGAAATCAGCAACAGAAAGAAAACCAAAAAAATTTACAAATATGCAAAAATTAAACAATATTAAACAACCAATAAGTGAAAGAAGAAAATACAAATGAGATTCAACAATATTTTGAGAATGGCAGAATAAAAACTTAATATACCAAAAAATTATGGGATGCATCTAAAGCTGTGCTCAGAGGGAAATTTATACCTGTAAATGGCTACATTTAAAAATAAAATGAACTCAATTAATGACCTAACTTTATAACATAAGAAACTAGAAAAGAAGAGCAAGTTTAACCCAAACTCACAATATAACTGAAATGATGAAGATTAAAGTGGAAATTTTAAAAATAGAGAATAGGAAAAACATAAAGACAATTAATAAAACCAAAAGTTGTTTTTCTTTGTTTGAAAAGATCAAAAAAGTTGACAAATCTTGAGATGGACTAAAGACAAAAGAGAAGACACAAATTACTAAAATCAGAAATGAAAGTGGGGGCATTACTACTAACCTTACAGAAATTAAAAGGAGTGGCTGACCAATCCTCCTGGTGTGGTTGCTCATGCCTGTAATCCTAGCACCTTGGGAGGCCAAGGTGGAAGGATTACTTGAGCCCATGAGTTCAAGACCAGCCTAGGCAACATGGTGAAAACCCACCTCTACGAAAAAAAATTAAAAATTAGACAGGTATGGTGCCACATGCTTGTGGCCCCAGCTACTCAGGAGGCTTAGTTAGGAGGATTGCTTGAGCCTGCAGTGAGCCATTATTGCAACACTGCAAACTAGCCTGGACAACAGAGCAAGATCCTATCTCAAAAAAAAAAAAAAATTGAAAGGATTATAAAACAATACAATGAACAATTACACACCAGTAAATTAAATGACCTGCATGAAATGTAAAAATTTCTAAAAACACACAGGCTACCAAAAGTGACTCAAGAAGAAATAGAGAATCTGAAGAGTCATGTAAAAAGTAACAGCATTGAATCAGTAATCAAATACCTCTCAACAACGAAAGTTCACAACAAGAAATTTTCCTTTCGAATTTCACCAAACATTTCAAAAATTAACACCAATTCTTCTCAAAGTCTTCTAAAAAGTAGAAGATGAAGAAACATTTTGTAATACATTCTATTAGACCGGCACTATCTTAATATCAAAGCCAACTAAAGATGTTACAAGAAAACCATAGATTAGTATTGTTTATTAACATAAATGCAAAAGTCTTCAATAAAATACTAGCAAACTAAATTTAGCACCATATTATATACCCATTACTAAATGGGATTTATCGCAGGGATTCAAGAGGGATTCAACATACAGAAACTAATCAATGTAATGTATCACATTAATAGAATGAAGGTATGCAAACCACATGATTATGTCAATTGATGCAGAAAAAGCATTTGCAAAACTCCATCTTTTTTTGTGATAAAAAAATTTTCAACAAACTAGGAATAAAAGAAAATTTCCTTGACAAGCATTTATAAAAAACAAAAATGAAAACAAAACCCAGTCAATAGTGAAAGACTGATTTTCCTCTAAGATCAGGGAAAAAAGGCAGAATGCCCACCTTCATTACTTCTATTTATCATGGTACTGAAAATTCTATGTAGAGAAATTCGGCAAAGAAAGGAAATAAAAGGGAGAGGAAAATTGGAAAAGAATAAATAAAACTATTTCTATTTGCAGAAGACATTATCTTATATATGAAAAATCCCAAAGAGTCAACACAAAACATAGATCTAATAAATGAATTCAGCAAAGTTGCAGGACATTTGTAGTTCTATACACAGCGATTAATAATCCATGAAAGAATTTAAGAAAGCAATTCTATTTACAACAGCTTCCAAAAAAAACCTCAATTGATAACAGCATCAGCCACAAGGAAGAATTAAGTATTGATACATGCTACGAAATAGGTAAACCTCAAAAACATTAGCTAGGTGAAAGAAGCCAGATACAAAAAGGCACAAATTGTATGATTCTATTTATATTAAATATCCAAATTAGGTAAATCCATAAAGAAAGAAAGCAAATTAGAGATTACCAGGGGCTGGTTGACTGGAGAATGGGGAGTAACTGCTTAATGGTATGCGGTTTCCTTTCGGAGTGATGAAATGTTTCTGAAGTAGAGACAGGTGCTAGTTGCACAATATTGTGAATGTACTAGATGCCATTGGATTGTACACTATAAAGAGATTAATTTTATGTTGTTTAAATTTTACCTCATTAAAATGTATGTCACACTGACAGTATCATTATCATGATGATCATCATCATCGCTACGGAAAATAATGCTTCCTAAATTTCACTTTCTTTAAAAGGTTTAGATTATGAGTGGAAAATATAAGCAGACTAAAATTTAAGACTATAGTCAGTACAATTTGGATGACATGTTCTTGTCTTCTCTCTGCTCTCTTTCAGATTATGTCTGGCCACTACCTAGGTATTTGTGCCCCGTCTGGATTTCTTTAGATGTTTTATTTTCAACAGCGTCCATCATGCACCTCTGTGCTATATCGCTGGATCGGTATGTAGCAATACGTAATCCTATTGAGCATAGCCGTTTCAATTCGCGGACTAAGGCCATCATGAAGATTGCTATTGTTTGGGCAATTTCTATAGGTAAATAAAACTTTTTGGCCATAAGAATTGCAGCGGCTATGCTCAATACTTTCGGATTATGTACTGTGAACAACGTACAGACGTCGACTGGTAACATTTGCGTTTGATCGGGTTCTTTTATTTAGTAATTATTCTTAACCTATTTATCTGATATTTAGGTTAACAATAATGAAAGGAATGTAATGTGTATGAATATGTAAATATAAAGTTTCCATTTATGCTGCTAAATTATTTTATGTGTTAGGATGCCAATGAATTCTGCAACACAGATACAAAATATTTAAAATATTTAAAATGCTTTGAAAATGAGAAAGACATAAAGTCTAATTAAATTGAAGTCTAAATTTTAAAAATATAACTTTCAGTCTTATATTGAAAAGTTACATGTATCCCAGAATATTAACCTTTGTATTTTTATTCTGAATTCCTATCCTTTTCAGTAGAAAAATTAATAATACAATCTAAATCTTCATGACATAAACATTTCTAAATTTCCATTGCTATGACACCTAAAATGTATTATTTTCTCTCAGTTGTAATTGTCTTCTTGAATTCTGGGTATACAAAGAGAAAAAAAAGATACTTGTTTCTTTAAAGATTTGTAGCAAAGGGAAATAAATGATCATTTATGGCTTATATTTGAGGTATTCATAAATGCCTTAACAGTGCTAATATTAAAGCCAAGAAATTTAAACAATTGGAATTTAGGGGTTTTACATTCCTGTTTTTTTCCTCTTCCAGTTGGAGTTTAATTTATGTTCCATTAAATAATTTTTCTTCAAATTTATGTTTTTGTAAAAGATTCAGGTAAAGTGTCCAACAAGATCAATACTTCTATTTAATCTTCACTGATATCATCTAAATATTTTGACTCTGGGTTTATTGATCAAATACATTTAAGTTTTAAGATTGTTCTGTTGTAGATTGTTCTGCCTGTGTATAGCACAGACACCTTTGAATAAAAAGTCGTGAAGCTTGTCCCAAAAGAAAAATAAAGGAATTTACATAACAGATTGATTTACAAATTCAAGGGTTCACAGATTTTGCCCCAGCCATCCCAAAGAGTTCATCTAAAAAGATGTCAGCTTTTATGGTGCTTACAAAGGAAATACACAGACAAAATAGAATATTGTTGCATCAGTTTCTGGTAATGAAAGACTGAGTAATTTGCAATGACTCTTGTGCTAAAGGCAAATAAACACATGGATAAAATACTAAAAGCCCTGAGAAGCTAATGAAGTAGAAATTGCTATTGGCTAAGATCCAGAAAAAGATACAAATCCAAGAAAAATGATTATGACTTCTAGTTCACTTTTGCCAATGATGCATGATAAATCTGACGATATGACTGACAGGTGGAGACGATCATTTCCGACTCACAAGCAAAGGAGGACTAAAGTAGGAATACAGAGTCTGGCAAGGGCCAATCAACCTGAATTTAATTCTGGGATCACAAAGAACCAGACACTAGGAATAAGGATGGACCAGGATTAAATCACCATAGACATGGAATTCAGCCCTCGTCAAATATGTAAACGAGAAAAATCTTGGGCCTTAAAATTGGATTAAGATGATTTCATATTATTTGGATTTCCAACTTTTGGGCATAAACAAAAAATACCCCATCATCCTAGGTTTCAACTTATTTCTTTCAATAATTTTCAAATGCTGTCACTGAAATACAATGATATGCAGATATATGAAGAGACAATACAACATGAATCAGGTATGGGACAATAAAAGATAATAGAAATAAACCTATGAACACTTCAGATAATTGAATTATCAGACATAGACTTTAAATAATTATTTGGAATGTGCACATGGAAATTACATGCTGATCTTAAACACTTCAGCAAGAAAGTGCGAACTATAAAGAATGACATTAAGATTTGAGAAACACCTAGAAAATACGGAGCTTAAGCATAGTATGAAAAACTAAGGGCCAGGTACAGTGTCTCACACCCGTAATCCCAGCACTTTGGGAGGCCGATGCAGGCGAGTCACTTGAGACCAGGGGTTCAAGACCAGCCTGGACAACATGAGGAAACCCCATCTCTACTAAAATTACAAAAATTAGCCAGCTATGGTAGCGCACGCCTGTAATCCCAGCTACTTGAAAGACTGTGGTGGGAGGATCACTTGACTCCCAGAGGTCAAGTCTGCAGTGAGCTGAGATCATGCCACTGCACTCCAGCCTGGGCAACAGAGTGAGACTCTGTCACACACACAAAACAAATTAATTTAAAAATGAAAACCTAAGAACTCTGTGGCAGATTAGAGATGGTGAATTTCCAAATTTACAGAATATTATTATAAAATAATAAAAATTAGCTGGGTGTAGTGGCATGTGCCTGTAGCCCTAGCTACTCAGAAGGTTGAGGCAGGAAGATCACTTGAACTCAGGCATCTTGAGGCTGCAGTGAGCTACGATCATGCCACGACACTTCAGCCTTGGTGAGAGAGCAAGACTCTGTCCCTGCAAATAAAAGATAAAATGAAATCATAAAATAATTCCAAAAGGAACCAATAAAAGATAGAAAACAATAAAATGTATACTAAATGGCAGAATTAAAACCAAACATATCCTTAATTACATTAATTACTAAGGATTCCAAGACAGTCATATAGGCTTTCAAAAAAATACGACCATTATATGTTACAAGAGGCATATGTAAAGCATAAGGAAAGTAAAAGGATGAAAACAAACAAAAAAATTCCTCCATTTAAACACTACCCAAGAGAAAGACTGTATAGTTATATTAATATTGGTCAAAATAGACTTTTTGACAAAAATCAAATACTCCAGTGATGGAAGATTACTTAATGATGAAAGATTTAATACACCTGGTAGACATAATGTAATAAATTTGTATGTAATTATATGTAGATACATATGTAATATACATAGTATATACATTATAAAGTAAAAGAGCACAGAACTTCAGGGACAGATAGACAAGTCTACAGTCATGGCATAAGATCTTAGCACATCCTTCTCAGAGATTGTATGAAAACAATTAACAAACCTGAACTCACAGACAAGTGAAGAATACATATTCCCATCATTGCACAAGAAATATTTATCAAAACTGACCATAAAGTAATTCCTCAATATATTTCAAAGGGTTGGAATAAATTGTTTATTCTTTGACTGAAATTCAAAAGAAATAGAAATGACTTGAAAACAGTAGAAAAACCTTCATATATTTGGAAATTAAGAAATTGTTTCCCAATAAACTTTGACCTAATGGATTTCAAATCCATTGATGATTCTTCCCTAAGCTATTTATTACTAAGGTGATACAATGATAATTTTTCTCACTTTGTTATTCTTTCTGCCTTTATTTATTGGCATTATACTGTAAGGAAGGGTTTTCCCTCCAAGTCTTTGTTATTTATTAGTTCATGTTGGTGGGGACTCCTGGATTCTTTTGTATTCAGTGTAATATATATGATTCATTATTGCCCTTAATTATTTTGATGCTCAAATTGTCTCATATTTTTCTAATAAGAACTCCTTTTCATATATCCCATCAGCTTTTGAGCATTTGCCAGACTCACCTTTTACTTCCCATGCTCCAGTTCCAAAATTAGTCACTTCTTAAAAGAAACTCTTTTAGTGGGCAATTGTTTTATAAAGCAAGATGTAGAAGCTCAGTAAGGTCATTGCTAATATCATTGCTCCTATATATCAATACCTTTAATCCCAATCCATGAACACAGGATTCTTTTGCTGCTTTCCAATTCCTTATTTTTCCTCATTTTTCTCACAGTGAGTAAGTTTGTCCCCAAACCACTGATATATTTATTATTTATATTTTCTATATCCTATAATACAACAAATTACTTTCAGAATTTCTATACCCATACCACTACCAATAAATGAAATGCTATGTTTAAATTTTCATTGCAGTTTTATCTTTAGAATGTTTTCCACCAAGAGCATATAGTTAAAACGTTGTCTTCAAAATGCTGGAATTAGTTTGAATTTTTATAGTCAAAGCATTGTCTTCAAAATGCTGGGATTAGTTTGAATTTTTTTTCTCCATGGTTGTGGTACCAATTGTTCACATTTAAGGATTTTGTTTTGTTTTTGCATGTATTCCCCAACCTTGTTGACTTTATTTTTTAATATGTAAAACCTTAATATGATTCTCCAACAGTCAAAACTAGGCGAATAATATACTCAGAGAAGAGTCAGTTCCTCTTCTATTCTTTGGTTAACCCGTTCATTAGTTTCTAGGGCATACTTCTTGAGTTTATTTTTGCAAAAATTGATTATACACAAATACACATATTGTTATTTTTCCATTCTTAAATTAAAATATAAAATGCTACATACAAATTAATACTTTGTTTTGTTTTGTTCTTTTACTTGGTAATATGTCCTGGGAATCACTCTACCAATTCGTAAGATGATAGCTATGCACCCAACTTTATCATGTAAATGGCCTAAATACTCCAATTAAAAGCTAAATTCATTCTATTATTTTTTTACACTCACTAGTAATAGATTTTGTAGATATACTTTATTTAACCAATCTTCTGTGTATAATCAAGTAAGTTGTTTCCAATATTTGGAAGTTACGAATAATTCTACTAGGAATAATTGTGTGTGTGTGTCTGTCCTGTGTGTGTGCGTGCATGTGTGTCTGTCCTGTGAGTGTGTGTGAGTGTGCGCATTCATGTGTGTGTTTCATATTATTGGAAGTTTCTCTTTTAAATAAATTATTGCTCAAATATATTCAGAATTTATATTCTAAATAAATTCTTATATCAGGAGTTGATTGATCAAGGGGTATATTTAGTAAGGGGTTGAACCATTTTGCATTCCCACCAGCAATGCAAGAAAGCCTCTGTTTCCCCAAAGCCTTGCTAATGAAGTTTATTTTCAAACTTTTTAAATTTTGCAAATCCCATAAATGAGAAATGTTACCTCAGTGTAGTTTTAATTTGCATCTATTTTATTTGACTGAAGTTCATATGATTAAACGTATGAAAACCACTTAAGTGCCATTGCTAAATCAGCTTTAAGCGTCCTTTTGCTCAAGTTTTCTGATTTTTTTACATTTTTATTTCTTAATTTTAATAGCTCTTTATAAATTATAGACACTAACCATTTTACATGTTATAAATGAAAACATCTTCTGTTTGCTATTTGATATAGTTATGGTATTTTGTCATACAAAATTATTTTATTTTCATGTAGTTCATCTTGTCAATCAGATTTCCTTTTTATGTTGAGAGTAATAGCAACAAATACTTTCCCCCAACTCAGATTAGACAATAAATCACACATATTTTTCTCATTTTTTACATTTAGACCTCTGATACATTTGGAGTTTATTATTGTATGTTGTGATATACACATTCAATTTTAGTCTCTTAAAACTAATTCTTCCATTGTCTCATGCCATTTATTTAAAAAGTCCATCTGTCCTGTGATTTGAGATGCCATCTTTATAATATATTCGATATTCTTTTTTTTTTTTTTTTTTGCGACGGAGTCTCAATGTCTCCCAGGCTGGAGTGCAGTGGCACGATCTCGGCTCACTGCAAGCTCCGCCTCCCGGGTTCACGATTCTTCTGCCTCAGCCTCCCAAGTAGCTAGGACTACAGGCACCTGCCACCATGCCCGGCTAATTTTTTGTATTTTTAGTAGAGACGGGGTTTCACCTTGTTAGCCAGGATGGTCTCGATCTCCTGACCTCGTGATCCACCCACGTCGGCCTCCCAAAGTGCTGGGATTACAGCCGTGAGCCACCGCGCCCAGCTATATTAGATATTCTTATATGCCTGGACCTGTTTCTGAAGTTTACATTCTATTCCACTACTCTGTCTAATCAAATGCCAATTTCACACTTTTAATTATAAATGCTATTACATAAATATTATTATCTGACATGGTTAGTCCCTATTCATTAGGCATTTTTTATAGGTTGTGTAGACATTATTGAAAGTTTAATTTTCCATATTAATGTTAACATTAGCTTGCCTTGTTCTACTCTAAAAACCTGGATATTTTGATAGGGATCTCCTTAAATTTATAATTTAATTTAAGAAAAAATGAAAAACTGAATTTTAAAAATGCTTTCTCTAATCTATATACTAATTTAGGTGGTGGTGTAGCGGGATGAGCCGCAGACAAAACCTCTCACACACCAACTTGTAGAAGGAATGGCTTTATTCAGCTGGGAGCATCAGCAAGCTACCATCTTAAAATCCGAGCTCTCCAAGTGCATAATTTCTGTCCCTTTTAAGGGCTTACAACACTAAAGATTTCACATGAAAGGGTCGTGATTGATTGAGCAATCTAGGGGATACGTGACAGGGGTTTCATGCACTGGTAGTCAGAGTGAAACAGAACAGTGCAAGGAGTTTCACAATGTTCTTCCACACAATATATAATGTCTGGAATCTATGGATAACATTGGTTTCTAAGTCATGAGTTGATTTTTAACTACTAGGTTTAGGCCAGGCAGGCCCAGGCCTGGTTTCGGGCCTGGTGCCGGGCTGCCTGTCTTTGGTTTCACTTCCTTGGCTTTTTCCTTAAAACAGGCACTGAGTATAAAACAATATAAAACAATGTGAGAGGGTCTCTCTCTTCCCTCAGTGGCCACTTTGTCTTCCAAACCTATGTGTCACTCTCACATCTTCCTTATCAACATTTATAATACATCTCATAAGAATCAATTTTTTAGCTTTACCACACAACCAATCTGTCTTCTATGCATTCACTAGTGACTACTTAATTGTTTAATTTATGAATTCTCAAACTTTTTGGTCTCATGATCTCTGTATACTCAAACATTATTGAGGAGAGTTTGCTCCAAAGAGTTTGCCTTTATATGAGTTATATCCATCAGCATTTAATGTCTTTGAAATTAAAATTAAAATTTTAAATTTTTGTCTACTTTTATTTAAAATAACAGTAGTAAACCAATTACATGTTAACATAAATAATTAGCTCTGTAAAAAAAGCTATATTTTCCAAAACAAAATCAGCAACAAGAGTGACATTGTTTTACAGGTTTTTCTTTTTTAAATTTGCATAAATTTAGGGGGTACCAGTGCAGTTTTGATACATGGATATAGAGTATAGTGGTGAAGCCTGGGCTTTTAGTGTAACCATCACTCGGTAATGTACGATGTACCCATTAAATAATTTCTCATCCCTCTCACCATATACAAAACACAAGATGGATGAAATCCTTAAATGTGATATCTGAAACTACAAAAACACTAGACGAAAACCTAGGAAAAATCTCTGCTGGACTTTGGCCTAGGCAAAGAATTCATGACTAAGACCTTGATAGCACAAACAACAAAAACAGTAATAGACAAATGGGATTTAAACTAAAAAGCTTCTGTGCAGAAAATAAATAATACACAGAGTGAACAGATAACCTGCAGAATGGGAAAAAATATTGCACACTATACATCCAACAAGGGACTAAAATCCAGAGGCTATAAGGAACTCAAACAACTCAACAACAACAAAAGACAACCCCATTAAAAAGCGGGGAACAGACATGAACAAACGTTTTTCAAAAGAAGACACACAAATGGCTAACAAGCATAAGAAGAAAATGCTCAATGTCACTGGTCATTAGAAAAATGTTTTACAGGCCGGGCGCGGTGGCTCAAGCCTGTAATCCTGGCACTTTGGGAGGCCGAGACGGGCGGATCACGAGGTTGGGAGATCGAGACCAGCCTGGCTAACATGGTGAAACCCCGTCTCTACTAAAAAATACAAAAAACTAGCCTGGCGCGGTGGCGGGCGCCTGTAGTCCTAGCTACTCAGGAGGCTGAGGCAGGAGAATGGTGTAAACCCGGGAGGCGGAGCTTGCAGTGAGCTGAGATCCGGCCACTGCACTCCAGCCTGGGTGACAGAGCAAGACTCCGTCTCAAAAAAAAAAAAAAAAGAAAAAAGAAAAATGTTTTACAGTTTTTCAAGGTTCTTTAATCATCTGACTTAATAGAAGGTAGCTAGATTCTCATCTCTGTTTTTTTCATCTAATTTATTGCAACAATTTGCTGTGGTATATAATTGTGGTCATTCTTATTTGACAGTGCACTAAAATTCAGCACGTAGTAGTTTCTTAAGTTCTGTGGCAATGTGCAATCAGAAACCAAATCACTGACTGTTACATTAAAATCAACTAATGTATCTTGAAATGGATATTTCAAATGAATACTCTACTTCAGTACTTCAAATGGATATTTTACCCATGATTTATATCGTGACATCAGGCATAGGTCATTAAGAAAATATTGGTTCACTGAGTTACGCATATTTTCTCAATGTTGGTATATTTTACTATACAATGTCAAAAATCACATACATTGATAATTTTCATCAATCTTAATGGAAAAATCTTAAGATACTGGGAAAGTTCAAGCTCCCAAGGATGAATAGACATTTTCCAAAAATTATATTATTCACTTGACACCTCAGATTTTATCATTGGCAGCAAATAGCATCTATTTTTTGCTTAACTTGACAGGCTCAAGTCATCCGTTATTGAGAAAGTAGCTGCCAAATACTCAAGTCTGAATAACTCTAATGTGTCTGGCAGTCATTTATTCAAGTAAAGATGTTAGTCTATGAAAAAATACCTGGCTGGTTAATCTTGCAACTCTAACAATTGCATAGGTACTTTTTCTCAAAGCAACCATCTTACATCAGTATGCAGAAGATGTGCTCTTCCTATACTTCTCATTTTCTTACATAGGTTCTTAAGAAGATGTGTACCCACACTTTGAAATTTAATAAAATTAATATTTTTTACTACTTCATAAAGTATATTCTTAAGTAAAACTGGCTTCTTTCCCCAAAAGTACACAGTGATAAAGAATACAATAACTTCTTGTGCAGTTTGGTGTCACTTGCTTGATTCATGCCAAGGCACCTGCAGTTTCACCCATCATTACAGTGGCATTATCAGTAAAATTGTAAACACAATGAAAATAGCAAATAACATATTACTATTTCTATGAAAGTAATTTCAAAATACTTTTGACTTCATGAAACTGTTGAAAAGGTTTCAGAGATACATACATGTTCATGGAACACACTTTAAAAACTAGGTTTCCAATGCTAGCTCCCTTTGTGGCATTTGATATAGTCAATGATATTTTCTTCATATCTTTGCTGGCTATGACACAATTTTCATTTGGTTTCCTTTTCTCCTATCTCTCTGTCTGCTCCAATTCATTTTCTTAATTTTCTGCTTTGTCCCCATTCTTCCCCAGGTTTCTGTTCCTTCCAATTGCTTACACACTTTTCCTGGCTTGCATCATCCTCAGAAATAATTAAAATCTATCTACCAATGACTCTTGGAAAATTACTTCTATTTATTTCTATCAGATTATATCCAGATCTACAGCTTGAGCTGTGTAGGGACATAGAGATGAATGTTGGACACATCTCAAGCGCCGTCATCAAAGACTGTACTCATCACTTTTCCCCCATCTCCATATTTTTCCTCCTCCTGCATGTTTGTTTCTCTAGCGACCAGCAACAGCATTTCCAATTTATCTAAAGAGGAACCTGAGAATCATTTTAGATGCCTTCTCTTTCTCCTACATAGCCGATGAACACAACCTGTCCTCAGCATTTCTCCTACATTCTAGTCTCTCATTCCCTTAGTTGCTTTCTCAGTTTAGGCCTCTATTGTTACTCATTTATGCATCCACATTCCTTCTATTCTCTCTCTGAAAGAGATGCTTCTCAACATATGCAAAGCACATCTTCACTTTAAGTGTTTTGGCTTACACCCGGGGCAACAGGAACTAAAAATTCTTCTCCAAATCTCCATGCCTAATTACTCAGAGAATTCCTTCAAACTTTGTTTTCTCTGTTTCTTCTTTGATGCCTTATTGACTTTCCTAATCATCTTGTTTTGCATGTTGGCTCACCCTTCCCCTTAACCAGGCCCATTTGGGGTTGCTGCACACAATTCTCTACCATATTCGTGATTTAGTGATTTAGACACCCAATAAGGTTCTGCCTAAAGGAATTTTGTCCACTTGCATGACTCATTAGTAGCCATGGTTCACAAAATCAACCCAGGACCTCAGGATATCTTTTGTGTCTCATCTTTTAACAGCATTCTAAATATCATTTTCACCTTAGTTCAGTAGTTCTAACCTTAACTATCTGTGAATAGAATTTAGGGTATCTATGAACCTTACACGTTGAAAATCATTTAACAATAAAGTTCAAAAACCTTATGTGTACAGCTTGATAAATTTTTGCAAATGTCTACACCTCTGTAATGACTACCCAGAAAAAATACAGAACACTCCAGATATCTGAAGGACTATCTGTTGCACCTTTTCTGTCATATCTTTTCTGTTATATCTTGCATTCTTGAAATAAATCCCACTTTGTAACGGGCTTTTTTTTCTATGTCATTTGATTATTTTTTATATTTTAGTTAGGATGTTTTAATCCATTCTGATGAGAGATTTTTGCCTTGTCATTTTACTTTCTTTAGTGGTGGCCTTGTCTAGTTTTGGTACCAGGGTATGCAAGCCTCGTAAAGCGAGTTTGAAGCAGTCCCTTTTGACCTACCTTATATGTTTGTGTAAAGTTTGCATCTTTTTATTTTAAAAAGTTTGGAAGAATTAATGAATGTAGTCATTTGATAGTGTAGCAAATGAGCCCACAGGGTTGTATGTGTCTGTGTGTGTGTGTGTGTGCGTGTGCATGCATGTGCACATACGTGTAAAGGTTCTTAATTACAGATTCAATTGCTTCAATATAAATGGCAATATTAATATTTTCTTTTGTGTGTGTTAGTTTTGGTAAATTGCATTGTCAAAGAATTTCTTCTAAGGTTTCTAATTTATTGGCATCAAGTGGTGTAATTACCATCCTTTTAATGTCTACATAATGTGTAGTGACTTCCTCTTTCACCCTGAGAATGGTTATCTCTGTTTCCTCTCTTTTTGTATTTAGTTTACTAAGAGTTTATAAATTTTTTAACTTCCCCAAGAATTGTCTTTTGGAGTCATCAACTTTCTCCATTGTTTGTCCATTTTCCATGTCATTGACATCTAATTTTACCTCCTTCTTTCTACTTACTTTGGGTTTCATTTTCTCTTTTTTAGCTTCTTGAGGAAGAAAGTGAAATCAGTGACTCTAGGCCTTACTTGATTTCTAATATGCACATTTAAATCTATAAATTTTTCTCTAAATTCTACTTTAGCTGTATCTCATACCTGCTGACATGTATTTGAATTTCAGCTCAAAATATTTACTAATTCCCCTTT
Organism: Piliocolobus tephrosceles; assembly: GCF_002776525.5. NCBI lineage: Eukaryota > Metazoa > Chordata > Mammalia > Primates > Cercopithecidae > Piliocolobus > Piliocolobus tephrosceles. The sequence continues at coordinate 39,287,927 of NC_045445.1, read as the reverse complement.
TTAATAGATAGATTGTTTGGAAACCAGTAGTTTAATTTTCAGACTTCAGGAAATTTTCAAGGTATCTTTCTTATTGAGTTGTAACTAATGCCACAGTGGTCAGAGTACATACACTTTATGTTTCCATCATTTGACTTTTATTGTCATTGCCTTTTGTCCCAGCATATGGTTTACCATGATAAATGTTCTATGTCTACCTCAAAAACTATATAGTCTGATGTCGATAGATGTAGTAACAGAATGTGTGTTTTGTAACTTTTCTATGTGTATTTTCTAGTTACTGCAAGAGTTGTGTTAAAATCTCTGACAATCATCATGGATTTGTTCATCTCTCTTTTTAGTTTTTTTAACATTTGTTCTATAAATTTTGAGATCATGTTACTTGGTTTCTTTAATAAATAAGATTATATCTTTCTATAGGATGGACACTTCCATAGTTATGAAATATCCCTCTTTATCTCTCCTAATACTTTTTGCCCTAAGATCTACTTTGTCTGATATATTAGCTTTCTTTCAGTTAGTGTTTCCATAGCATAACATTTTCTATTTTTTAAACAGTCTCCGTCTTTTTATATTTTTAAGTAATTCACTTATAAAGAGCATATAGTTACTTCTTAATAAAATCTGAAAGTATTTCATTTTTAGTTGAAGTTTTTAAACCATTTAAACAACATACTTTAGTTTACATCTATCGATTTTTATTGGTTTCTTCTTTGTTTCTTTATTATTCTTCCCTTTTTAAAAAGATTCATTTAGGTATATTTGATGTAAGATAACCTGCACTTTTTAAAATGTATAATTTGACAAATATTAGAATATGTATAAACCCATGAAAACATCATTACACTCAAGATCATAAAGATAGCCATCCCCATCAAGTTTCCTTATGCCCATTTGTAATACTTCCCTCCCTCAATCATACTTCACTGTCCCTGAGCAATCACTGATCTGCTTTCTGTCACTATTCACTAGCTTGCATTTTCTAAAATGCAGTACGTATATTTTAAAAATATATATTTAAGGTATGCAACAGGATGTTATGAGATGCATAGAGATAGTAAAAAGGTTACTATAGTGAAGCAAATGAATATATTCATCATCTCTTACAGTTACCTATTTTTGTGTGTATGGCAAGAACAGCTACAATGCACTCATTTAGCGCGAATTCCATACTTAGTATAATTTTATTATCTATCGTCCTCATGTTGTACGATAGATCTCTAGACTTGTTCAGCCTACGTATCTACTATTTTGTACTCTGACCTGTGTCTCCCCATAACCCAAATCCCACTGTTTTATTCTCTATCTCTGTATATTTCAATTTTTCTCTAGTTTCCTCATAGAAGTGAGATCATACAATATGTTTCTTTCTGTGTCTGGCTTATTTCATTTAGCATGTCTTCCAGGCTAATCCATGTTGTAGCAAAGGGCGTGATCTCATTCTGTTTTAGGGCTGAACAGTATTCTATTGTGTATACATATGTGCCACCACTTATTTATTTATCATTCATTTATGGATTCTTAGATTGTTTCTATATCTTAGCTATTGTAAATAATGCTGCAATGAGCATGAAAGTGCACATATCTTTACAATGTGATGATCTCATTTCTATTTCTAATATTTCTAAAATATTAATTTTGAAGAACCTCCATACTGTTTTCCATGATGGCTGTACTAATCTATATCCCCACAAGCAGTGTACACATGTTGCCTGTCCTCCACACACTTGCCAACATATGTTGTATTTTGATTGTTTTATAATAGCTATCCTGACTGGTATGAGATGGTATCTCATAATGGTTTTGACTTGCATTTCCCTGATTAATTGATGTTGAGCACCCTTATATATACTTGTTGGATATTTTTATGTCTTCCACAGAGAAATGTCTGTTCATGTCTTTCGTATAATTTTAAACAGGATATTTGTTTTCCCATTATTGTGTGAACAAGTTATTTATAAACTTTGGATATTAACCCTTTAACAGATATATGGTTTGCAAATTTTTTTTTCTCAATTCATAGGAACCATTTCATCTGGTGGATTATTTCCTTCATTGTGTAGAAGCTTTTTAATTCGATTTAATCCCATTTATTTATTTTTGCTTTCGTAGCCTGCACTTTTGATATGATGTACAAAAATTCATTTTCAAGCCTAATGTACAAGAGCTTTTCCTTCATGTTCTCTTCTAAGAGATGTATACTGTCTAGTGTTGTATTCAGGCCTTTTATACATTTCGAGTTGATTTTTGTGTATGATGTCAGATAAGGGTCAAATTTCATTCTTTTGCATATGGACATAGAGTTTTTACAACATCATTTATTTAAGAAATTATCCTTTTCCTATTGGGTTTTATTGGTGCCCTCGTCAAAAACTAATTGACATTTTGTGTTTGGATTTATCTCTAGGCTCTCTATTCTGTTTCACTGGTCTATGTGTCTGTTTTTCTGCCTGGACCACACCATATTGATTACTATAACTTTGTAATACTATCTTAAAAAAGGAAGCATGAGGCCTCCAACTTCGTTTGTTCTCAGAGTTGTTTTGGCTATTTGGGGTCTTTTATTATTCCATACAAATTTTATTATTGCTTTTGCTGTTTCTGATAAGAAAGGCATTGGGATTTTTAAAAGGGTTGTGTTGAATCTGTATATTGCTTTGGGCAGTATGAACATTTCAACAATATTAATTCTTTTTATATATGTAATAGTTGTACATATTTTTGGCACACTTGTGACATTTTGATTCTTGTGTAGAATATGTAACGAATAAATCAGGGAAACTGGGATATCCACCACTTCACATTTATATTTGTTTTGGGAACATTGCAATTCTTCTCATCTAGCTATTTTTAAATATACAATAGGTTATTGTTAACCATAGTCTCCCAACTGAACTATCAAATACTAGAATGTATTCCATCTATCTAACTGTATCTTTGAACTTCTTAACCAACTTCTCTTCATCTCCCTCAACTCCCCTACCCTTCTAAGCTTCTGGTAACCTGTCTTACTATGCCTGGCTTATTTCATTTCACATAATTACCTCTAGGTCTACTCATGCTACTGCAAATGACAGGATTTCATTCTTCTTATGGCTGAATAATATTCCAATTGTTGTATATACCACATTTTCTTTTTCCATTCATCTATTGATGGACACTTAGGTAGATTTCATATATTGGCTATTATAAACAATGCTGCAATAAACATGAGAGTGCAGATATCTCTTCAATATATATTAATTTTCTTACTTTAAGATACATACCTAGAAATGGGAATGCTGGATTATGTGGTAGTTCTATTTTTATTTTTTTCAGGAACCTCCATACTGTTTTCCATAGTGGCAGTACTACTTCATCTCCCTACAAACAGTGTATGAGCACTCACCTTTGATATGTTGTATTTCTATTGTTGTTTGTCTCAAGATATTTTTTAGTTTCCCTTTTGACCCATTGGTTGTTCAGGAGCATGTTCTTTGCTTTTCACATGTTTGTGCATTTTCTAATATTCCTCCTATTATTGATTTCTTGTTTCGTGTTATTGTAATCTGATATGATACTAGATATGATTTTAGTCTTCTTAAATTTGTTAAGACTTATTTTACAGTCTAACATATGGTCTATCCTGGGGAGTGCTCCATGGATACTGGAGAGGAATGTGTATTCTGCTGCTGTTGGATGTAAAGTTCTGTGTATGTTTGTTAGATCCATTTGGTCAAAAGTGCAATTCAAGTCCAGTATTTCCTTATTATTTGTTATCTGGTTGCTTTATTCATTGTATTAAGTGGGGCATTAAAATCTCCTACTATTATTGTATTGCTATCCATTTTGTTTTTTTATGTCCATTAATAATTTTTGTATGTATTTATGTGCTCCAATGTTGGGCGCATAAATATTTACAATGATTATGTCCTCCTGATGAATTGGCTCCTTTAACATTAAATAATGTCCTTTTTTGTATCTTGCAAAAATTTTTAACTTGAAGTCTAGTTATCAGATATAAGTATAGCCATCTGCTCCCTCTTTTGGTACATTTGCATGGAATATCTTCTTCCATTCCTTCACATTCAGCATGTGTATGCCCTTAAAGCGCAAGTGAGTCTCTTGTAGGTACTCTTGTCTTGTTTCGTTTTGTTTTGTTTTCCACTCAGCCACTCTGTTTTTTGATAAGAGAATGTAATCCATTTACATTCAAGGTTGTTATTGACAGATAAGGACTTGCTACTGCCATTTTCTAGTTTGTTTTCTGGTTATTTTGCAGCTATTTTGTTCCTTTCTTTCTCTCTTATAGTTTACCTTTGTGAATTGATACTCTTCTGTAGTGCTAAGATTTCATTGCTTTTTCTTTAACATTGGTATATCTGCCATAGATTTTTGTTTTGTGGCTACCATGAGGCTTATATAAAACATCATATAGTTATAATCTACCATTTTAAGCTAACAACTTAACTTCTGACACATACAAACACTCTAGACTTTTACCTTCCTTCCTCACAATTTATGTTTTTGATGTCACAATTTTTGTCTTGTTATATTGTGAGTTCCTTAACAACTTAGTGTAGCTTCAGTTATTTTTGACCATTGTGACTTTCATCTTCATACTAGCAATGTGTATAATTTATACAGTATTGGAGTATTCTGGATTTGACTATCTATTTACCTCTACCAGTAGCTTTTGTATTTACCTCTACCAGTGAGTTTTGTACTTTTATATGTATTCATGATGGTAATTATTGTCCTTTTGTTTCCACTTGAAGAACTCCCTTAAGTATTTCTTGTAAGTCAGGTTTCACGGTAATAAACTCCCCCAGTTTTTGCTTGTCTGTGAAAGACTTTATTTCTACATTTTTGAAGGACAGCATTGCTATATGGAGTATGCTTGGCTGACAGTTTTGTTTGTTTGTTTTGGGTTGGTTTTTTTTTGGGAAGTTTTTAATTGTCTTAAAATCTAAATTATTGAGAATTTTTCTCTTAGGCTTCATGATTTTGAGTCATATTTAAGAAATATTTGCCACACCTATGGTCACTAAGATTTTCTCATATATTTTATCGTAGAGTTTTATAGTTTTAGCTCTAATATTTGCTTCTACGGTTTAATTATATATAATATATATATATATATATATATAATTTTTTTAGGTACCCAGTAGGTACATGAGAGCTTTGAAACAGGCATGCGATGTGAAATAAGCACATCATGGGGAATGGGATATCTGTCTTCTCAAGCATTTATCCTTTGAGTTACAAACAATCAAATTACACCCTTTAAGTTATTTTAAAATATTTAATTATTATTGACTATAGTCACCCTATTGTGCTATCAAATAGTAGGCCTTATTCATTCTTTCTATTTTTTTTCTTTTTTGTCCTCGTTAACCATCCCCATATCCCCCACCACAGCCACCAACTACTCTTCCCACCCTCTGGTAACCATCCTTCTATTCTCTATGTCCATGGGTTCAATTGTTTTGATTTTTAGATCCCACAAATAAGTGAGAACATGTGATGTTTGTCTTTCTGTGCCTGGCTTATTTCCTTTCACACAATGATCTCCAGTTCCATCCACGTTGTTGCAAATGACAAGATCTCATTCTTTTTTTTTGTGACTGAATAATACTTCATTATGTATATATATCTCAATTTCTTTATCCATTCTTCTGTTGATGGACATTTAGGTTGGTTCCAAATCTTAAATATTGTAAACAATGCTGCAACAAACATAGAAGATATCTCTTTGATATATTGATTCCCTTTCTTTTGGGTATATACCTGGCAGTGGGATTGCTGGAACATTTGGTAACTCAATGTTTAGGGTTTTTTTTGTTGAGACGGAGTCTTGTTCTGTTGCCCAGACTGGAGTGCAATGGTGCTATTTCGGCTCACTGCAAGCTCGGCCTCCTGGGTTCATGCCATTCTCCTGCCTCAGCCTCCCCAGTAGCTGGGACTACATGCGCCCGCCACCACACCTGGCTAATTTTTTGTATTTTTGGTGGAGAGGGGGTTTCACTGTGTTAGCCAGGATGGTCGCGATCTCCTGGACTCGTGATTCGATGTTTAGTTTTTTGAGGAACCTCCAAACTATTCTCCATAGTGGTTGTACTAATTTACATTCCCACTAACAGTATTATGAGGATTCCCTTTTCTCCACATCCTTGCCAACTTTGTTATTGCCTCTTTTGGATATAAGCCATTTTAACGGGAGTGAAATGACATTTTATTGCAGTTTCGATTTCCATTTCTCTGATGAGCAATTATGTTGAGTACTTTTTTGTATGCTTGTTTGTCATTTGCGTGTCTTCTTTTGGCAAGTGTCTATTCAAATATTTTGCCCATTTTTGATTGGATTATTAGACTTTTTCCTATAGAGTTATTTCAATTCCGTATATATTCTGCTTATTAATGCCTTGTCAGATGGGTAGTTTGGAAATATTTTCTCCCATTCTGTGGGTTGTTTCTTCACTTTGTTGATTGTATCCTTTGTTGTGCAGAAGGTTTTCAACTTGATGTGGTTCTGTTTGTCCATTTTTGCTTTGGTTACGTGTGCTTGTTGGGTATTGCTTAAGAAATCTTTGCCCAGACCAATATCCTGGAGACTGTCCCCAATGTTTTCTTGCAGTAGTTTCATATTTTGAGGTCTTAGATTTAAGTCTTTAATCGATTTTGATTTGATTTTTGTATATAGTGATACATAGGGATCTAGTTTTATTATTCTGCATATGGATATCCAGTTTTCCCAGCACCAGTTATTGAAGAAACTGTCTTTTCCCTATTGTACGTCCTTGGTATCTTTGTGAAGAATGAGTTCACTGTAGCTGTGTAGATTCGTTTCTGGTTTCTGTATTCTGTTTCCTTGGTCTGTTATGCCAGTACCATGCTGTTTTGGTTACCTTAGGTCTGTAGTATAATTTGAAGTCAGGCAATGTGATTCCTCTAGGTTAGCTTTGGCTATTCCAGGTCTTTATTGGTTCTGTCTAAATTTTAGAATTTTTTTTTTCTATTTCTGTGGAAGAATGTCATTGGTATTTTGATAGAGATTGAATTGAATCTGTAGATGCTCTGGGTAGTAAGGACATATTAACAATACTGATTGTTCCAATCCATGAACATGGAATATTTTTCCATTTTTTGATGTCCCCTTCAGTTTTTTTCATCAGTGTTTTATAATTTTCATTATAGAGATTTTTCACTTCTTTGGTTAATTCCTGGATATTTTTTGTGTGGCTACTTTTTTAAGAAAAGTTTATTTATTTAAAACAATTTTTAGATAATAATTTCTTTTTTTCTTCCTTGCCTTCTTCTCCTCTTCTTCCTCCTTTTTGCTTCCAGGATGACTCATGTCAAAAACATTGTGGATGTCCCTTTCCAGTCTCCTATTGACTTGTATATTATCTTGCACCATTTCTCCCCATTCAGCTGTCCCTAGTAGAAATCCATAGGCTAACCTGGTACCACCAATTCATTGTCTTTAATGGCTGAATAATAACCCATAGCAGGAATGTGCTACCATGATTGATCCAGCCATCCACCTACTAAAGGGCATTCACTTTGTTTCCAGCTTTTTGCTGCTGGAGTAACTTTGCATTCAATATCTCATGCATAAATATGCCTTAATCTACTGGTGCTGTTATTTCTTCGGGACAGTCCAAAATCTTATGATACATGTTAAAATGTATGTGTATTTTGGAAAGTTAAAATCTCTAGCCATAGAGCTTTCCCAAAGGGCTGTGTTACTTGCATTCCCACCAGCAATACGTGAGGGCACCATCTTTCTTGGATTGTCACTCAGCAGATGTTATCACTTTTTGTATTCTTTTTTTTTTTAATTATGCTTTAAGTTCTAGGGTACATGTGCACAACATGCAGATTTGATACATAGGAATACATGTGCCACGTTGATTTGCTGCACCCATTAACTCATTATTTACATTAGGTATTTCTCCTAATGCTATTCCTCCCCGAGTCCCCCACTCCCCGACAGGCCCCAGTGTGTGATGTTCCCCACCCTGTGTCCAAGTGATCTCATCATTCAATTCCCACCTATGAATGAGAACATGCAGTGTTCGATTTTCTGTCCTTGTGATAGTTTGCTGAGAATGATGGCTTCCAGCTTCATCCATGTCCCTGCAAAGGACATGAACTCATCCTTTTTATGGCTGCATACTATTCCATGGTGTATATGTGCCATATTTTCTTAATCCAGTCTATCATTGATGGACATTTGGGTTGGTTCCAAGTCTTTGCTATTGTGAATAGTGCTACAATAAACATACATGTGCATGTGTCTTTATCGTAGCATGATTTATAATCCTTTGGGTATATACCCAGTAATGGTGTTGTGGGTCAAATGGTAATTCTAGTTCTAGATGTTTGAGGAATCGCCTATGTGTGGCTATTTTAAATGAGATTACTTTTTATTTCTTTTTCACATTGTTCGCTGTTGGCTGAACAATGTAGAAATAGTAGTAGAAATGCTACTAATTTTTGTATGTTGATTTTGTATTCTGCAACTTTACTAAATTTATTTAGCAGTTCTAATAGTTCTCTTGTGGAATCTTTAGGTTTTTCCACATATACTATAATATCATCTGCTAACAAGCATAATTTGACTTATTTCTTTCCAGTTTGGAAGTCCTTTATATCTTTCTCTTGTCTGATTGCTCTAGCATGGAATTTCAGTATTTCGTTGAATAACAGTGGTGACAGTGGGCATCCTTGTTATGTTCCAGACCTTAGAGGAAAGACTTTCAGTTTTTATCCATTCGGTATGATCTTAGCTGTGGGTCTGTCATATATGGCTTTTATTATGTTGAGGTATGTTCCTTCTATCCCCAGTTTTTGAGAGTTTTTATCATGAAGTGATGCTGAATTTTATCAAATGCTTTTTCAGCATCAATTCAAATGATCATACTGTTTTCGTTCTTCATTCTGTTGATATGATGTTTCACATTGATTGATTTGCATATGTTGAACAATCCTTGCATCCTGGGATGAATCACATTTGGTCATGATCAATGATATTTCTAATGTATTGTTGAATTTGGTTTGTTATTGGCCTGTAGTTTTATTATTATTTTTATTATTAATTATTATTTTGAGATGGAGTTTCCCTCTTGTTTCCCAGGCTGCAGTGCAATGGCATGATCTCGGCTCACTGCAACCTCTGCCTCCCAGGTTTAAGTGACTCTCCTGCCTCAGCCTTCTGAGTAGCTTAGACTACAGGCATACACCACCACACCTGGCTAATTTTTATAGTAGAGACAAGGTTTTGCCATGTTGGCCAGGCTGGTATTGAACTCCTGACCTTAAGGGATCTGAGGCCTCCAAAAGGTCTGGGATTACAGGTGTGAGTCGCTGTGCCCAACCAGTTGTATTGTCTTGATGTGTCTGTTGTTTTTTGGTATCAGAATAATACTGGCATTGTAGAATGAGTATGACAGTACTCCCTCCTCCTCTATTTTTCAGAATAGTTTGAGTAGGATTGGCATTAGTTCGTTAAATGTTTGGTAGAATTTATCTGTGAGGCCATCAAGTCCCGGGGTTTTCTTTACTGAGAGACTTTGGCTGCAGAAGATAGAATATTGCTGAACAGCCAGTGTTGCTGTCTAATTCTTGCTCTGGAAGCTTCATCTCAGGGGTGTACCCAGCCATGTGAGGTGTGAGGTGTCAGTCTGCACCTAGTGGGGTATGTCTCCCAGTTAGGCTATTCAGGTGTCAGAGACCCACTTGAGCAGGCAGTCTGTCCATTCTCAGATCTCAACCTCCATGCTGGGAAAACCACTGCTCTCTTCAAAGCTGTCAGACAGGGACATTTACATCTGCAGAGGTTTCTGCTGCTTTTTGTTTAGTTATGCCCTGTCCCCAGAGGTGGAGTGTACAGTGGCAGGCAGGCCCCCTTGAGCTGCGTTGGGCTCCACCCAATTCGTGTTTCCCAGCGGTTTTGTTTACCTACTTAAACCTCAGCAATGGCAGGCACCCCTCCCCCTGCCTTGCTGCCACCTTGCAGTTAGGTCTCAGACAGCTGTGCTAGCAATGAGGGAGGCTCCATGGGCATGGGACCCTCCAGGCCAGGTGTGGGATATAATCTCCTGGTGTGCCATTTGCTAAGACTCTTGGTAAAGCACAGCATTAGGGTGGGAGTTACCCGATTTTCCAGGTGTTGTGTGTCTCAGTTTCCCTTGGCTGGGAAAAGGAATTCCCTTCCCTCTTGCACTTCCCAGCTGAGCCGATTACTCCCCTTGTCTCAGCTCAGTCTGCTTCAGTGGGCTGCACCCGCTGATCAGCACTGACTGTCGGAAAAGCCCCAGTGAGATGAACCCCGTACCTCACTTGAAAATGCAGAAATCACCCGTCTTCTGTGTCACTCACGCTCGAGCTGGAGGCTGGAGCTGTTCCTATTCGGCCATCTTGGGTGCCCCCTCGATATTAATTCTTCTTTAGACATTTGATAAATTTCGCCAAAGATGCCATCTGAACTTGGGCTTTACTTAGTGGAAAGTTGTTTTTTTTTTTGTTTGTTTGTTTTTTGTTTTTTTTTTTTTTTATGACAAACGGAACCTCTTTATTTATAGGTATTTTTATATTTTGTTTGTATTTGTGAGTCAGTCTTGGTGGTTTGTATGTTTCTAGGAATTTTTCCATTTCATATAGATTTCCAAATTATTTGGCATGCGATTATTTAACATATCCCCTTATAATACACTTTATTTGTCATTTCCCCTCCTTTTTTTTTTTCCTTTTTAACTTTTTTTTTGGGTTCATTGGTACATGTGAAGGTTTGTTATATTGGTAAACTCATGTCACTAGGGTTTGGATTTGTTGTACAGATTGTTTCATTACCCAGATATAAAGCCCAGTACCCAGTGGTTACCTTTTCTGCTCCCCTTACACCTCCCATTTATTCACATGATTAGTAATTGGTGACTTCACACTTTATTCTAGCTAGTCTAGTTAAAGTTATCGATGTTAAGATCTTTCAAAAAAACCTTTTATTGTTTGATTTCCTCTATTGTTTTTCTATTCTTAAATTTATTCACTGTGGGCCCGGCGTGGTGGCTCAAGCCTGTAATCCCAGCACTTTGGGAGGCCGAGACAGGCGGATCACGAGGTCAGGAGATCGAGACCATCCTGGCTAACACGGTGAAACCCTGTCTCTACTAAAAAATACAAAAAACTAGCCGGGCGAGGTGGTGGGTGCCTGTAGTTCCAGCTACACGGGAGGCTGAGGCAGGAGAATGGCGGGAACCCAGGAGGCGGAGCTTGCAGTGAGCTGAGATCTGGCCACTGCACTCCAGCCTGGGCGACAGAGCGAGACTCCGTCTCAAAAAAAAAAAAAAAAAAAGAAAAGAAAAGAAAATTTATTCACTGTGATTAATTTTGTTATTTCTTTATTTTTGCTTACTTTGGATTTAGTTGGTTCATTTTCTAGTTTTCTTTGAAGGGGGAGATAAGGTTATTCATTAAATACCTTTCTTCTTTTTCAATATAGGCATTACAGCTACAAGTTTTTCTTCTGCTTCTACTATATCCCCTAAGTTTTCTTTTGCTTGCGGTTTTATTTTTTCTCAAAATATTTCAAAAATCCCTTCTGATTCTTCTCTGACTCATTAGTTATTTAGAATTGTGTTGCTTAATTCTCACATATTGCAAATTTCCCAAATTTCCTGTTGTTGATTTCTACTATTTTTCCACTGTGGTTGCAGAAGATGCTTTGAATAATTTCATCCTTTTAAAATCATTGAGAATTGTTTTGACTTAACATATGGTCTATGTAGAAAATGTTTAAGGTGCACTTGAGAAAAATGTATACTCTGCTGTTATTGGGTGAAATGTTCTATAAATGTCTCTTAGGTCTAGTTGATTTATAGTATTGTTCAAGTCTTCTACTTCTTTGTTACTTTTATGTCTGTTTGTTCAATCTATTGTTGAAAGTTTGGTATTAAAGCCTCCAGCTATCACTGTGGAATTGTGTACTTCTTGTTTCAGTTATGTTAGTTTTGCTTCATGTATTTTGTGGTTCTCTTATTAGTGAATAAATAGTTTCTACTATTTGGAAAAGTTGATTTTGGCAATATTTCCCAGTGTTCTCATTGTTTTTATGAAGAAGAGTATTTTCCAATGTTCTTATTCCACTCTTCCCACTTGTGTACCTCCAGTGATATCATGTTTTACTTTAATCTCTTTTTGTCTTCATAATCAAAATGGGTTTCTTATAGAGAGAATATAGCTGAATCTTGTTCATTTACTCAATCTTATAATCTCTATCACCCATGTTTATAGCTTTTCTATATAATGTGACTATTGATATGGTTGGGTGTAAACCAAATCTTTTGCTATTTGTTTTACACTTGTCTTATCTGTTTTTTGTTTTGTTTTCTTTTGATTTTTCTTTTATTTTACCAGTTTTTCAAGATTCCATCATCCCTGGGCCTCCTTTATTGAGCTTTTCATCTTCTGATTAGCAGTTGTTGCCTTAGGGTTTTTTCATATCTTGCAGTTTTTAATTGTATGCCCAGCATTATGGATTTTATTTTATAAAAGCCCTTGATTATCTTATTATTTTCTCATGAGTAGTACATTTTGTTCTAATTAAAAGTTAATTTATCAGTACAACACCTGAATACTGTCTCAGATTTTGTTTAGAAGAAAGACTATTTTGTTTTTTTCTTACAGATAGAAAATATTCCTCACTCCTAAGGCACTGAGTTTCTTTTTTATTTTTTGTCCAGCTTTAAGATGTAAGCAACAAATTTAAAAACATATATTTAAAGTGTACACTGTGATGATTTGATAAATGTATGGATCATGAAATGATTACCACAATCAAGCTACTTAAAACGTCTATCACCTTACAAAGTTACCTTTTTTGTATATGTGTGATGAGAACACTTATGATCTACTCTCGTAGCAAATTTCAAGTATACAAAAGTGTTAACTATAATTGCCATTCTGTATATTAGACCCCAGAATGGATTTATCTTATAACGAAAAGTTCGTACATTTTGACCAATATCTCCCCAACCCCCAACACCAGCCCCAGAAATACATCATTCTACTTTCTGCTCCTATGAGTTAGACTTTCTATATTCCACAAATAAGTGAGATTATATAGTATTTTTCCTATGTCTGGCCTATTTCATTTACCATAATGTCTTTCAGGTTTATCCATGTTGTCACAAATGACAGAATTCTCTTCTTTTTAATGGCTGAACAATTCTCGTATGTGTGTGTGTATGTGTCATATTTTCTTTATCCCTTCATCCATTGTTGGACACTAAGGTTGAGTCCATACCTTGGTTGTTGTAAATAGTGCATAAATAAACATGGGAGTGCAAATATCTCTTTGACACATTGATTTTATTTTCTTTGGGTATACATCCAATAGTGGGATTGCTGGATCATAAGGTAGTTCTGCTCTTAAGTTTTTGAGGACCCTCAAACTGTTGTCAATAACTGTTACACTAATTTACATTCCTAACAAAAGCGTGCAAGTGTTTCCTTTTCTCCATATCCTCACCAAAACTTTTTATCTTTCATCTTTTTCATAATAACCATTCTAACATATATGAGGTGATAGCTCAATATGGTTTTGCATTTTTCTTTTTCTTTCTTTCTTTTTTTTTTTTTTGAGGCAGTCTCATTCTGTTACTCAGACAGGGGTGCAATGGCACAATCTCAGCTCACTGTAACCTCCACCTCCTGGTTTCAAGCGATTTCCCTGCCTTAGCCTCCCAAGTAGCTGGGATTATAGATGTGCACCAACATGCCAGGCTAATTTTTGTATTTTTAGTAGAGACAGGGTTTCAACATGTTGGTCAGGCTGGTCTCAAACTCCTGACCTCAGGTGATTCGCCCACCTAGGCCTCTCAAAGAGCTGGGATTACAGGTGTGAGCCACCACACCCCGCCTCATTGTGGTTTTGATTTGCATTTTCCTAATGATTAGGAAGGTTTAGCACTTTTTCACATACCTGTCAGCCATTTGTATGTCTTCTTTGGAAAAAAAAATTTGAGTTGTATGAATTCCCTCTGTATTTTGGATATTCATACCTATATTTGTTGGTTCAGGCTGCTATAACAAAGCATCGTAAACTGGACAGCATATTGATAAGTGAAAATTTTTTTTATCATAGTTCTATAGGCTAGGAAGCCCAAGATCAAAGTACAGGCAGATTTCAGTGTCTGGTAAGGGCTCACTTTCTCATAGTCTGCACCTTCTTGCACTGTCCTCACATGGTAGAAGAGCTAAGGGTTTCTCTGGGGTCTCTTTTATGAAGGCATTAATTTCATTCATGAGGGATCTGCCCTCATGGCCTAATCATTTCCCAAAGGCTCCATATCCTAATACCATCACTTTGGAGGTTAGGATTCCAACATGTGAATTTGAGTGAGACACACATTCAGAATGTAACACCTCCTTATCAAACGTATGGTTTGCAAATATTTTTTTCCATGCCATAGGTTGCCTTTTAATTTTGTTGATTGTTTTCTTTGCTGTACAGAAACTTCCGTTTGATATCATCCCAGTTGCTTATTTTTGTTTATTTATGCTACCTGTGCTTTTGATGTTATACTGAAAAATCATTGCCAAGGCCAGTGTCCAGGAGCTTTTTCGCTATTTTTTTTTTCAAAAGTTTTACTGTTTCAGTTTTTACATTTAAGTCTTTAATTCATTTTAAATTTTGTTAATACAATAAAGACGCAATTTCATTCTTCTGTGTTTATATAGCCAGTTTTCCCAACACCATTTATTGAAGAGAGAACCCTGTCCCCATTACGTATTTTTTTGTGCTCCTCTCAAAGACTATTTAACCTTGTGTATATATGGACTCATTTCTGGGTTTTCTGTTCTGTTCCATTGGCTTATGTGTCTGTTTTTATGATAGTACCATAATGTTTTGATTACTATAATATAGTTTGAAATCAAGACATGTGATGCTTCCATCTTGATTTCTCTTGCTTCTTACTATTATTTTTTTCACTTAATTCTGGCTATTCGGGGTCTTTTGTGGCTCCACACAAATTGTAGGATTTTTTTAAATTATTTTGGTGAATAATGTCACTGGAATTTTAATAGGAATTGTATTAAATTTGTAGATTTCTTTGAGTAGTATTGACACTTTAAAAGTATTAAATCTTCCAATTTGTGAACACAGGATCTCTTTTCATTTATTTTTGTCTTCAGTGTCTTTTGTCAATGTTTTATGGTTTTCAGTGTACAGTTATTTCACCGCCTTGGTTAAATTTATTCCTAAATATTTTATTCTTTTTTATTCCACTTTAAATGGGATTCTTTCTTCATTTATTTTTCAGATAGCTTACTGTTGCTGCATATAAATGCAACTGATTTTTGTATGTTGATTTTGTATCCTGAAACTTTACTGAATTTATTAGTTATAATAGCTTTACGGTAGATACTTTAGGGTTTTACTTATATAAAATCATGTCATCTGCAAACAAACACAATTTTACTTCTTCCTTTCCAATTTGGATGCTGGTTATTTCTTTTTTTCTTTTTCTTTTCTTTCGTTTTTTTTTTTTTTTTTTTTTTTTTTTGACTGCTTGCTTCGATTAGAACTTCCAGTTCTATGTTGAATAGAAGTGACACAAGTGGGCACGCTTGTCTTGTTTCTCATCTTAGAGGAAAAATTCCACCTTTTTGTCATTGAGTATGATGTTAGCTGTGGGCTTGACATGTATCGTCTTTATTGCATTGAGGTATATTCCTTTGATACCTAATTTCTTAAGAGTTATTATCATAAAAGAATATTGAATTATGTCAAGTGTTATTTTTCTGAATCTATTGAGATCAATCATATTTTTTATCATTCATTCTGTAAATGTGGTGTATCACACTTATTGATTTGCATATGTTGACCCATCCTTTCATCCAAGGGATAAATAACACTTGGTCATGGTGTATGATACTTTTGAAGAGCTGTTGAAATCAGTATGCTATTTTGTTTGTTTGTTTGTTTGAGGATTTTTGCACCTGTGCTCATCAAAAATACTGGCCTGCGATTTTCTTCTTTTGTTTTGTTGTTATCTGGTTTTGATATGAAGGTAATGCTGACTTTGTAAAATGAGCTTAGAAGTGTTCTTTCATCTTGAATTTTGTGAAAAAGTTGGAGAAGGTTTGGTGCTAGTTCTTCATGAAATGTTTGGCAGAACTCACTAGTTACACCATGTAGTCTTGGGCTTTTCTTTGTTGGGAGGTTTCTAATTACTGTTTAATCTCTTAACTCATTATTCATATATTCAGATTTCCTATTTCTTTAAGATTCAGTCTTGAAAGATTGTATGTTTTTAAAGAAATGTGTCTATTTCTACTAGGTTATCTACTTTGTTGGCATATAATTGTTCTAGTAGTCTTTTATGATCCTTTGTATATTTGTGGTATCATTTGCAATATCTGATCTTTCATTTATAATTTTATTTATTTGAGTTCTTTCTCTCTCTTTCTCTTGGTTAGTCTAACTAAAGATTTGTCCATTTTGTTTATCTTTTCAAAAATCCAACACTGTTTCATTGACCTTTTCAATTGTCTTCCCATCTTTATTTCTTTTATTTCTGCTCTAATCTTTATTATTTCCTTTCTTTGACTAACTTTGAGCTTAGTTTGTTCTTTTTGTTCTAGTTCCTTGGTGTCGAGTTAGATTATTTCTTTGATGTCTTTATTTTTATTAATGTGGACATTTATCGCTCTCTACTTCCTTTTAAAACTACTGTTGCTGCTATTACCACTATTGATGCGCTTCATAAGTTTTGGTATGTTGTGTTCCCATTTTTGTTTATCTGAAGTTTCTTTTTAATTTCTTTTTGATTTCTTTTTTTAACCCATTGGTTGTTCAGGAGTGTGTTGCTTAATTTCTATATATTTGTAAATTTTAAAATTTTCCTCCCATTATTAATTTTTAGTTTCATACTATTGTAGTCAGAAAATATATTTGATACAATTTCAGTCTTCTTAAATTCGTTAAGAATTGTTTTTCAACCTAACAAATGTTCTATCCTAGATAATGTTCCATGTGCACTTGAGAAGAATGTGTATTCTGTTACTGTTGGATGTAAAGTTCTGTATCTCTCTGTTAGATTCATTTAGTCTCTAGTGTTTTTCAATTCCACTATTTCCTTATTGATTTTCTATTGGTTGAGCTATACATTGTTGAAAGGAGAGTGCTGATGTCCTCTATTTAATACTATTATTGTATTCCTATTTCTCCCATCAGTTTTGTTAATATTTGCTTTATATATTTGTGCTTCAGAGTTGAGAGCCTATATATTTACCATTGTTATAATCTTTTGATGAAATCAACCCTTTATCATTTTATAATAATCTTCTTTGTCTCTTGTGACAGGTTTTTTAAGCTAATTTTAGACTTACATAAGAGTTACAAAATAGTACAGAGTCCCTTTATATCTCTCATCCAACTTTATTAAATGTTACCATATTGGATACCCATTGTACAATTATCAATAATAGGAAATCAATGTTGTGAAACAGTATTATAAAGTATAAATTTTGTTCAAAGTTTACAAAATTTTTCATTAATGTCCACTATTATTTTTATATCTTATCCAGAATACCACATTGTGTTTGGTTGCTTTGAGCTGCTTTAGAACCTTACAATAAATCTGATAAATTGTCTTTTGATTTTTATTTAATTCCAAATAATTAATTTCCCTTATGATTGTCTCTTTGACCCATAAGTCACTGAAAAGTGTATCATTTAACCTCCTAATACATGGGAGTTTCCCAAGTATTTTGTGTTAGTGTCTCATTTAAATACTTTTTGTCTGCAACACACTGTATTTTTTCAATCTTTTTAACTTTATTAATACTTTAAATATCTAAACCAAATGTTTTTATTGAAGAATGTTCCAATTGCACTTGGAAATATGGGGGCTATTTCCAGAATCTTTTGCTATTGATTTCCAACATAATTCTACAGTAAGAAGGGAACAGATGGTATATGATTTCAATCCCTATTAGAGCATAATTATTTTAGAATTGTTTTGCATCCCAGCATATGTTCCAGTGTTTCCTAATCAATACGCCATCAACACTTGAATACAATTGTGTCTTGCTATTGTATAAAACATTGTATAAATGTTAACTATGTTCAATTTGTTCCCAGTGCTATTTAGGTTTATTATATATTTTCTGCTTTTCTGTCTTCATTCTATTCTATTTCATTCTATTTCTTAGAGTTTAGTATTGAAAACTCCAATTATATATATATATTAATTATCTATTTTTTCCATCAATTCTGTCAGTTTTTGCTTCATGTATTTTGGAGCTCTGTTATTTGGTGCAAATATACATTTTTAATTACTATATCATTCTGCTGCTAACCCATTTATGGTTATAAATATCTCTTTGTCTTTAATAATATTCATATTATTACATATATTTTGTCTGAAATTAATATATGTACTATAATATTTTATGCATATAATTTCCACGTAATATATATTTTAATTTTTTACTTTTAGCTATAGGTTTTTTGTAATTAAAATATATTGTATGTGAGCAGCTTAGAATTGGGAATCTGTTATTAAAACTTTTAATCTAATCCAACAATATATTTTTTATTGTTTAAATTTTTTATTTCCATAGGTTTTTGGAAACAGGTGGTATTTGGTTACATGAGTAAGTTCTTTAGTGGTGCTTTGTGAGATTTTGGTGCACCCATCACCCAAACAGTATTCACTGAACCCAATTTGTAGTCTTTTATCCCTCACCGCCCCCCCCCATCCTTTCCTGAGTCTCCAAAGCCCATTGTATCATTCTTATTCCTTTGCATCCTGATAGCTTCGCTCATACAATGTTTGGTTTTCCATTTTTTAGTTACTTCACTTCACTTAGCATAATAGTCCCCTGTTCCATCCAGGTTACTGCAAATGCCATTAATTTGTTCCTTTTTATGGCTGAGTAGTATTCCACCGTATATATATATATATATACCACAATTTCTTTATCCATCAGTTGATTAATGGGAATTTGGGCTGGTTCCATATTTTTGCAACTGCGAATTGTGCTACTATAAACAAGCAATATCTTTTGATTAGAGTAGTTAGTTAATTTACACTTAATGTGGTTGATTTGCTTATTTTAGGTGTTCATTTTCTACTCATTTTATATCTTTATTGCTCCTCTGTTCTTCCTTTCCTGCCTTCGTTTTTTGTATTTTGATATAATTCATATATCATAAAGCTCATTGTTATAAAGTTTATAATTAGTAGTGTTTAGTATATTGACAATATTATACAACTGTCACCACTGTCTCATTACAGAACATTTTCATGACACTAAAAAATTTAAAAATATATTTATTAGGAGCCATTCTCCATTTTCCCCTCTCCCTAACTCCTAGCAACTTCGTTATTTCTACACATTTGCCAATTTTGGACATCTCTTGTAAATGAAATCATACAATATGTGACCTTTTTTATCTGCCTTCTTTTAAATACCATAATGTTTTCAATTTTCCTGTATTTAGCATTTGCTAGTATTGAATTTCCTTTTTCCTTTTTCATTTTTCATTGTTAGTGAGATACAATTCACATAACCATACAACTCACCCATTTAAAGCATACAATTTAATGATTTTTAATATATTCATAGATGCAAATATGACCACCATCAATTCTAAAACATTTTTATCACTGCAAGACAAATACTATACCGGTTAGCTATTACCACCTTACTTAACCAGAACCCCATGCCTAAGTAAGAACTAATTGACTATCTATCTCTACAGATTTGCCTACTCTGCCAATAGTTGGGATGTCATATAGTTGCAATTATGTAATATGTAGTCTTACGTGATTGGCATATTCACTTACTATAATGTTTTCAAGGTTTATTCATTTTGGAGCCTGTATCTATAATTATTTTTATATGATGAATGAATACTCTGTTGTAAGAATATATCGCTATTTATTTTTTTCATTCTGCTGATTGAATGTAGGCTTGTATCCAATACTTCTTATCACAAATAATGCTGCTATGAACACTAATGAAAGATTTTGTTTAAATACCTGTTTTAATTCTCGTGGGTATTTAACTAGAGAATTTCTGGGTCACTTGAATCATATTACATGATTGCAACTATATGAAATCCCAACTATTGCCAGAGTAGTAACTGCCAAATTGTTTTCCAAATGCAGGAGGATTCCAACTTCTTTACATCTCTGTCAATACTTTTTATTGTCTATAATTATGACTATGTTCATCCTACTGTGTGTAAAGTGGTATCTCATTGTGGTTTTGGTATGCACTTCCCTAATAGCTAATGATGTTGAGCATATTTTCACATACATATAGGCCATCTGCATATCTTCTTTGGAGAAATGTGTTTTCAGATCCTTTGCTCAATTTTAATTGGGTTATTGATCTCTTAATACTGAATTGTCAGGATTTTTAAAAATATTCTGGGTGAAAGACACATAATGATTTGAAATTATTGTCTCCCATTCTTTTAGTTGTCCTTGATGGTATCATTTGTAGTGTAAAATTTTTTAATTTCGATAAAGTCTTTATTTTACCTTGTTGTTTGTGCTTTTAGTGTCATATTTAAGAAAACATTGTCATATCTGAAGTCATGAAGATTTAGTCCTATGTTTTCATATAAAAGTTGTACTGTCTTACCCCTTACTTTTAGGTCTTTGAACTATTTTGAGGTATTTTTTTTGGGGGGGGGAATGGTGCAAGATAAGAGTATGATTTGATTGTTTAGCATGTTCATATTCAGTTATCCTAGCACCATTTGTTGAAAAGACTATTCTTTCCTTCATTGAATTGTCTTGATGCTCTGTTGAAAATCAGTTACATAGACACCATGTGTTTACTTGTAGCCTCCCAATTCTATTCCATTTATCCATATGTCTATATATATATGTCAGTACCACCTGGTCTTGAATACCACTGCTTTGTAGTTGGTTTGAAAATCATGTAGTGAGCCGGGCGCGGTGGCTCAAGCCTGTAATCCCAGCACTTTGGGAGGCCGAGACAGGCGGATCACGAGGTCAGGAGACCGAGACCATCCTGGCTAACACGGTGAAACCCCGTCTCTACTAAAAAGTAGAAAAAACTAGCCGGACGAGGTGGCGGGCGTCTGTAGACCCAGCTGCTCGGGAGGCTGAGGCAGGAGAATGGCGTAAACCTGGGAGGCGGAGCTTGCAGTGAGCTGAGATCCGGCCACTGCACTCCAGCCCGGGCGACAGAGCAAGACTCCGTCTCAAAAAAAAAAAAAAAAAGAAAGAAAATCATGTAGTGAGAGTCCTCATATTTTGCTCTTTTATCTCAAGATTACTATTACTCTGGCTACTCTGGGTCCTTTGCAATTTCATAGGAATTTTATAATAGGCTTGACAATTTCTACAAAGAAGTCATCTAGGATGCTGATAGTAATTTTGTTGAGTCTTTAGATAACTTTGGGAAGTATTGTCATCTTAACTATTTCAAATCTAATCCATGAGCATGACGATTTTTTCCATTTACTTAAATTCCTTATTTTCTTTCAGCAATATTTTATAGATTTAAATATATTAATACTTAACACAAGTTTTGCATTTCTTTGGTTAAAATTATCCCTAAGTACTTTTATTTTTTCAATTATGTTATAAGCTGAATTACTTTATTAATTTAATTTTTGGATTGTTCATTGCAAGTGTACAGAAATATAATTAAATTATGCATACTTATTTTATATCATACAACCTTTCTGAGTTCACTTATTAGTTCTAATACTTTTTAAGTGGATTTCTTAGAATTTTTATATACCAGACATGTCATCTTCTAACAAAGATAGTTTTAAATTCTTCCTTTCCAATCTAGTTGCATTTTCTTTTTCTTGCTTAATTTCCCTCTGTAGAACCTCTAGTACAATGATAAATAAAAGGGGCCAGAGTGAATATTCTTGACTTGCTCCTTATCTTATGAGGAAAGCATTGAGTCTTTCACCATTAAGTAAGATGTTTGCTGTGGGTTTTTCATCAATGCCCTTTATCAAGTTGATGAGTTTCCTTCTATTTCAATGTTGAGGAGTGATTTTTATCATAAAAGGGAAGTAGATATGTTTAAAATGCCTTTTCTGTATTTATTGAGATGATCATGTGTTTTTTACTTCTATTGATGTGGTATATTACCTTAATTGGCTTTCAGGTGTTAAACCAACCTTGCATACCGAAGACAAAGCCCACATGATCATGGTGCATAATTTTTTATATGTTGCTGGATTCAGTGTACTAATGTTCTGGTCAGTGTTTTTGTGTCCTTATTCCTAAGAAATATTGATCCATAGTTTTCTTGTGTTGCCTTCATCTTGTTTTGGTATCAGGGTAATTCTGACCTCATAATATGAGTTAAGAAATGTTTCTTTCTCTACAATATTTTGGAAAAGTTTGGGAAGAACTGGTATTATTTCTTCTTTAAACTTTTTATATCTTTAAATTTTTGTCACTGGTAAAGTTATCTTTATGGCCATAAGTTATGAACTTTTCATTGTGCATAGTTTTGGGTTAGTAGTCAGTCTGTTTATTTGGTATATGTCTAGTCACATTGTCTGTTTTTGAGTCATTTTTGGTAGGTTGCATCTTTCTAAAAATTTGATCATTTTATCTGAGTTATCTCATTTATTGCCATATAGTGGTTAACAGTATTTCTATCAGCCATATTTCTGAAAGTTCAGCAGTAATGTCCCTGCTTTCATTTTTGATCCTAATAATTTAAGCATCTATCTATCTATCTATCTATCTATCTATCTATCTATTTATCTATTTATCTATCATCTGTCATCTCTTGGTTAATCTAACCAAAAGATTGTCAATCTTGTTGATCTTTTCAAGAATCAGCTTTATTTTCATTAATTTTCTGTATTGTTTTAATATTCTCTATTTCATTAATTTCTGCTCTAATCTTTACAAGTTTCTTCCTTCATCTTGCTTTGTGTTTATTTTGCTGTTCTTCTTTAAGTGTCTTAGATGGAAGCTCAGGTTATTGACTTGAGACATTTTCTTTCTTAATACAGGCATTTAAAATGATAAATAAACTTCTAAGCCCTGTATAATTGCATCCAGTAAGTTTGGGTATGCTGTGTATTTATTTTTATTCACCTAAAAGGATTTTCTTTTGTTTTTCTTTTTAATTGACAAACAAGTATATATATTAATTATGTACATCATGTTTTTAAAATATGTATGTTTTGTCTAATTACTAAATCAAGCTAATTGAAATATGCATTACCTCACATACATATCCTTTTTGTGGTGAGAACACTTAAAATCTACTCTCTTAGCAATTTTCAAGTATACGATACATTGCTATTAACTATAGTCACCATGTTATACAATAGATTCCTAGAACCTATTCCCCTACCTTTTTTTAACTGAAATTTTGTATCCTTGAATAAGCATCTATTCAAATCATCCTAACCTCTGGTACAACTATTATGTTCTCTGCTTCTATGAGTTAGACTTTTGTAGAGTTCACATACAAATGAGATAATGCAGTATTTGTCTTTCTGTGCTTGGCTTATTTCATGTAGCATAATGGCCTCCAGATTCATTCATGTTGTCACAAATGACAGGATTTCCTTCTTTTTTAAGGCTAAATAATATTTCATTGTGTATATATTCCACAGTTTATTTATCCACTTATTAACTGATGAAGATTTAGTTTGATTCCATATCTTGGCTACTGTGAATAATGTTGCAATGAACATGGGAGTGCAGGTGTCTCTTTAACATATTGATTTCATTTCCTTAAGATATATATCCAGTAGTAGGATTACTGGATTATATATTAGTCCCATTTTTAATTTTTTAAAAACCTCCATACTGTTTCTCATAATGAACTTATGGAATGGGAGAAAATGTTTGTAAACTATACATCTGATAATATGTTAATATTCAAAATATGTATGGAACTCAAACAATTCAATGGTAAGGAAACAAATAATCCAAATAAAAATAGGCAAATGATATAAATAGACATTTCTCAAAAGAAGTCATAGAAATGGCCGGCACATATTTAAAAAATGCTCAACATCACTAATCATCAGGGAAATGCAAATTAAAACTACAATGAGATGACATCTGATACCTGTTCAAATGGCTATTACCAAAAATACAAAAGATAACAAATATTGCTGGGAATGTGGAGAAAAGGCAACCCTTGCACACTTTTGGTGGGAATGCAAATTAGTACAGCTACTATGGAAACCAGTATAAAGGTTCGTCTAAAAGTATTTTCTAATTTCTCCTTTGATTTATTCTTTGTCCCATTAGATATTTAGAGCATGTTGTTTAATTTTCACATATTTGTGATTTTCTCAGATCTTATTCTATTATTGATCTGTAACTCCATTTTATTATGTTCAGAGAACATGCTTCCTATTCTTTATCCTTTAAAGTTTATTGAGATTTGTTTTATGACATAGCATATAATCCAGCCTGAAGAAAGTGCAAGGTGCACATTGATTTAAAAATGTATATTCATTTTTTACATTGGTGTCTTGCACTTTAATTTTTATTTTTTTAATTAATTAATTAATTTATCTATTTATTATTATTTTTTTTTTTTTGAGACGGAGTCTGGCTCTGTCACGCAGGCTGGAGTACAGTGGCCCGATCTCAGCTCACTGCAAGCTCCGCCTCCCGGGTTTACTCCATTCTCCTGCCTCAGCCTTCCGAGTAGCTGGGACTACAGGCGCCCGCCACCTCGCCCGGCTAGTTTTTTGTATTTTTTTTTTAGTAGAGACGGGGTTTCACTGTGTTAGCCAGGATGGTCTCGATCTCCGGACCTCGTGATCCGCCCGTCTCGGCCTCCCAAAGTGCTGGGATTACAGGCTTGAGCCACCGTGCCCGGCTAATTTTTATTTTTAATATTTTAAAAAAGAAATTTTCAAAACTATATGGAAATAATGTTAACTTTTAAATTGTACTCTTGTTTTAATGTATACTTTTATAAATATATTTTCATTTTACTCATTTAGGTTATTACTGGCAATTGACCACAAATTATGTAAAAATCTTTATTAAATCCATATAATTAGTGATGTAGCTAAATGCAAGAAAAATAAATTTTATCTGACAAATATATTTTTTAAAAGAATATATATTCTGTTCTTATTGAGTAGATTGATCTACAGATGTCTTTTAGGTCTAATTGATTTATAATGTTGTTCAAGTCATCTATTTCCTTGTTGTTTGTTAGGCTAGTTGTTCTTTAAAATTGTAAAATGTAGTATTGATGTGTTCAACTATTGTTGAATTGTCTAATTATCACTTCATTTCTTTCCATTTTCACTTCATGCATTTTGGTGTTCTGTTATTGGTACATATATGTATATAATTGTTATACCTTTCTCATGGATTGACCTTTTACCATTATAAAATTTTTGTCTTTAGTAAACTTTTTTGTTTTGAAGTCTATTTTGTCATATATTAATTAGAATATCCTCTTTAACTCTGTTGTGGTTGCTCTTTGCATGATTTATTTTCTGTCTTTTAATTTCAATATATTTGTATATAGATTTGTATATACATTGTGCCTCCTGTGTACGGCATTAGTTGGATCATGATTTTATTCAGTCTTACCATTTCTTCATTTTGATTACATTTTTAGTCTAATCCCATTTAATGTTATTAGTGATATAGTTTGATTTAGGTCTGCCATGTTACATTTTGTTTCTATATGTCTCATGTCTTTTTTCCTTATATTCTTCCTTTACTGCTTGCTTTTACAGTAAGTGGATATTTTCTAAAGTAGCATTTTAATTTATTTAATTATTTCTTTTTAGTTATTTCTTTAGTGGCAACTCTAGGGCTTACCATATATATCTTATCAGAATCAGCTTCAGATATGTACAAGCTTAATTCCAGTAAGATTTAGAAACATTACTCCTATGTAACTCTATTCCTTTTTCCCCTTTCTGAAGTATTATGTAATATATCATATATTACATATGATACATATCACATCAATACATTTTACTAACACAATAATATATCACTATAATTACTACTTTATGTAATTTTATGTCTTTTAAAGAATTTCAGAGAGGAAAGGAGCAAATTCATATTTATGTCTTTTGTTATATTAATCTTATTTCAGATTTTTTCCTATGGGTTCAAGTTACCATCTAGAATCATTTATTTGGCCCATTATAGCTTTGCCCCCACCTAGATCTTTTTAGCTGTCATTGGCAAATGTGTTTACATTTCTATAAGGTATATAGTCAAGCATACATTATGTCAACTTAAATAACAAACCAAGAGAAGCTCTCTAAAAGAAAAGATGTTTATTGGGGGATACAGCATTGCAATGGGAATATGCATGCCATAGTAAACAATGTGCATACTTAATGAGATGAACAAGCACAAAGGTTTCTAAAGGAAACAATGAGAAGGATTACATAATTGTTTTGAAATAGTTATTCTTGTCTACAAAGATTAATAACAAGAATGATGCCAGTCTGAGGTTAGACAGGTAGTTGCTGGGTAGATGATGCTGTATAAGTATTTATTTGTGTAAAGTTGTGATGGTTTTTGCAGACTTTTGTGATAGCTTTGTTATCAGATATACCAACATAGGAATGCTCTCTTCATGGCCTTTCCTGACTCTATTTGTCAGGGTTTCATTAATATTAATGAATCCATTTTGATTATAGCAACTTTCACAATTGTACACTTTTTTATACAATTGCTTTTAAAATCAGCCAAGAAAGGAGAAATGTATGCATTTATACTGTATTCTATAATTAAAAATTTCTTTATAGATATTGTTTGTATTTTTATATTGGTATTATTATCTGGGGTCACTTGCCTTCTGCTCAAGAACTTCATTTAGTAATTTTTGTAAGGTAGATCTGCTAGTAAAATTCTCTTAGGGAATGTGCTTATGTTGCTTTTGTTTTTAAAAATAACTTTGCTGGATACAGGATCCTTGGTTGAAATTTCGTTTTTCTTCATTAGGTATTTTTGAATATGTTATCCCATTACTTTCCACCCTCCATTGTTTCTGATTAAAAGTCAGCTGTTGGCCAGGTGCAGTGGCTGACACCTGTAATCCCAGCACTTTGGGAGGCCGAGGTGGGCAAATCATGATGTCAGGAGTTTGAGACCAGCCTGGCCAATGTGGTGAAACCCTGTGTCTACCCAAAAAATTAGCTGGGTGTAGTGGTGGCCACCTGTAATCCCAGCTACTCAGGAGGCTGAGGCAGGAGAATTGCTTGAATCCAGGAGGCAGAGGTTGCAGTGAGCCAAGATCGCACCACTGCACTCCAGCCTGGGTGACAGAGTGAGACTCTGGAAAAACAAACAAGCAACAACAAAAAAAAACCCAGATGTTTATTTCATTGTGGTTCTATTATAAGTGATGGGCCCTCTACCCTTGTTGCTCCCCAATTTTTCTCCATATCTTTGGCTTTCAGTATTTTGACTAGTTTATCTGTGGATCTCTTTGCATTTTTCCAACTTTTAGTTAATTGACTTTCCTAGATGTGTAGATGTGTAATGATGTTATTCTCTCTGAGTAATAGTCCCAATCTAGAATTTGAGTGCTAAATGAAAGGGGTAGGTGGTAGCCATAGGTCTTTAGGCTTGCTTCTCTTGACATGAACCCCTGTCTTATCAGGTGGGAAAATGGCAATTTGGGACCCAGTATTTTCAGCAGCACCATACCCAAGCTGGAGCTTCTACTGTATGAGTAGAGATCAAGCAGAAAAGTAGAGTGTCCACTTCTCAGCTACACTTACCCAGATATTATCCTCAGCAACAGGTAGCTGGTAGTAGGATGAAAAATGCTGATGCTGTGCCTCTCCTAGGAATATAAATCCTTGACTGGGAACTGGGGATAAGGGGAACCTTGTGCATTAGTTGTACCAATCTGAGTGAAGTTTCTTTTTACTTTTCTTTTTCTTTTTCTTTTCTTTTTTTGAGACGAAGTCTCGCTCTGTCGCCCAGGCTGGAGTGCAGTGGAGCAATGTCAACTCACTGTAAGCTCCACCTTCTGGGTTCACGCCATTCTCCTGCCTCAGCTTCCCGAGTAACTAGGACTACAGGCGTCCGCCACTATGCCTGGCTAATTTTTTTTGTATATCTCTTTTTTTTTTTTTTTTTTTGGAGACGGAGTCTCGCTCTGTCAACCAGGCTGGAGTGCTGTGGCCGGATCTCAGCTCACTGCAAGCTCCGCCTCCCGGGTTCACGCCATTCTCCTGCCTCAGCCTCCCTAGTAGCTGGGACTACAGGCGGCGCCACGTCGCCCGGCTAGTTTTTTGTAGTTTTTAGTAGAGACGGGGTTTCACCGTGTTAGCCAGGATGGTCTCAATCTCCCGACCTCGTGATCCGCCCGCCTCGGCCTCCCAAAGTGCTGGGATTACAGGCTTGAGCCACCGCGCCCGGCCATTTTTTTGTATTTTTAGTAGAGACGGGGTTTCACAGTGTTAGCCAGGATGGCCTTGATCTCCTGGCCTCGTGATCCACCCTTCTCGGCCTCCCAAAGGGCTGGGATTACAGGCGTGAGCCACCGTGCTCAGCCGTGAAATTTTCTATTTATCTTTGTACATCTATCTATTTCTGCTTTGTATATTTTGAAATACCATTATCAAGCTTATAGAATTTTAATATTTTTGCCTCCTTTTGAGTCAAATCACTTAACATCTTTTTCCAGTAAGCCAAATATGTACGTTTTCACAGACAGTTTCTACTGATTACTTTTCTTCCTATGTAAGAGCCATACATTCTTATTTTGAAATTCTCATATATTTTTATTGCAACTTGGACAATTGAAATATTATAATGTGATAACTCTGGAAATTAGATTCTCATCATTCCCCAGAATTGGCTGTTTTCACTATTTATTGTGGTAGTTATGTTTACTGACTTTCCTGAAGTGATTGTCTGCTGAGTATATATTCTTTATCAATGAAATCTCAGCTCCACTAGCTTAGAGGCCAGCTGATAATTGGACAGAGATTACCTTAATTGCCTGGAACCAATAAATCTCTGTTACTGCCATTGAGTTCTGTGTTGCTGTTGGGGCACATCTTCAACATTCAGCCAATCAGTATGCAATTCTGCCATGGGCTTCCCTTACTTGCACAGAAATTCAAGGTCAGACAGAAGTGAGAGCTTAAGGACTTCTCAGGTCTTTCCTAAGCAATCCCACTGTTTGGGGAATGCATACAATCCTACACATGCAGGTGTCCTTTTAGATTATGAACAATCATACTGGAGCTGTTCAAAGCCCTTCTGGACATTTTATTTCTCACTTTTTCCTTTTATTCATTTTGCTTAGTCTATTGTTTTCTCCAACTGTAAATAATTTCCTCAGGCAGCTGGAATGTTGAAAAATTTGCCAGTAAATGTTTTCCAGAAATGCTCCTCAGGGAGAAGTTTTTAGCATTGGTTGAACTCCAAGTCAGATGAAATGAAATAAGCCTTTTGTGTTGGTTCTTCCAGGACACCACCAGAAAATTCAAATAATGGCAATTTTTTAGGTGCATGGCTTTCAGAGCTCTCCATTTTGCTACCCTCAGTGCCAGGAGGATCAGCTGTTATTTTTTAAGACTGATTCTGATCTGGAGAGCAGGGGATGGGAAGGGAATGGTTCTTAGTGATATTGAGACATTTATCTTGAATGAATGTTTCCCGTGTTGCTGCAAGTTTTGGGTTAGTTTTTATAGTTCTGATGATATTGAATCTATTTTCCCAATTTTTCTGTTGCTTTATAGAGAGGCAAATTTTTGAAGGGACTTACTCTAACATTTTCACAGATGCCACTCTCTGCTTTTTATCATTATAAATAAATTTGTTAGTATGCAATTTCAATTCCACTATTGGCATTTTAGCTATATTTGAATTATTTTTTTAATTATTGAGCTAGAAAACATAGTATGCTTCTATAACTTATCTTATTATACTAAATGTTCATCTCTATTTACTTCTTGGAACAAGAAATATAGGGACTTTGAAAGAGTATAGTTGCATTTACCCCTTCCCATCATTTGTGGGTTGTTGTCAAATATATTACATGTGTCTACATTATAAAGCCACTTACAGACATAATTTTTGCAGTAAATAGCATCTTTGTAAAATAAAAAGAGTTATACCTTATATTGTACTTAACCACATATTCACTTACCGTTTCTTGTTCCCTTCGTTATTTCTGGTTTTCATGAGTTACCATCTCATGTCATTTCCTTTCAGTCTGAAGGACTTCCATTAACATTTCTCATAGTGCATATCTGCAATCAATAATTCCATGTTTGCTATCCACAAGTATTTTCATTTCACCTTCAATTTCGAGGGGCAGTCTTACTGGATATAGAATTGTTGGTTGACTGTTATTTTGTTTCAGCACTTTGAATTTGATATTTGAGTATGTCCTGTCCTTCATATTTTCTTGAGATAAGCTGATAATTATATAATTGTTTCCTTGTATGAAATACGTCTTTGCCTACTTCTGCTTTTTAAATGTTCTTACTCTCTTTTAAATTCAGCAGACTGTGATGTTTGTAGGTGTGATTTCTCCCGTTTATTCTATTTGGAATTCATTCATCTTTATGAAATGTTGGTTAAACTTTTTCACAAATTGGTGAAGTTACTGGCCACTATTTCTGCAAACATTTATTCTGCTTCTTTCTTTCCTTTCTGTCTGGGACCCAAATTATACATATATTAAGCCACTTAGTATTATCTTATAAGCCTCAGGCTTAATTCGTATTTTGTATCATTTTATTCCCTACTCACTGATCCTTTTAGCCTTCGAAATTGCATTTGTCCCATGAAGTGATTTTTTTTTTTTTTTTTTGCTATTTTGATAATTTAATTTTACAAACATTATAACTTTCACTTGGTCTTTTTATATGTGCCATTTCTTTATTGATATTGTTGTCTTTCCTGTCATTAATACCATATTTGCCTTGAACTTATGGAACATATTTTAAAATACCTGTTTTCACATTTGGATCTTTAAATCCAATATCTGTGACCAATCATGGTCTATTTATATTAAATTCCCCTTTTACTGTTTATGGTTCCCACTTTCTGTTTCTTTGTCTATATCTAATAACTTTTGATTGAAAACTGGACATTGTTATACATTGACACTCTGGAGTTTGTTTCTTATTGTGAAGATTATTGTTTATTTCTTCTAGCAGGTATTTAACTTTCCGGACTCAAACTATAAAACCTGTGTCCCCTACATTGTGCAACAGCTGACATTTCTTTTCAGTTTTCTTGACTTCTAGTTGCTTCTTTTTAGCATGTTCCTCCCATCTTTCCTTTGTGCATATGGAGTTTAAAGATCAGTCTAAGATTGAGGCAAAATTTGTAATGAGATTTAGGATAGGTTGGAGAATGCATTCAATCAAAAACACAAATTGAAAATTAGTAGGGGAACTCAGGAAGAAAGGGAACCACAGAGAGACTGTTAAATCTAAATAGAAATTCATATCGTATGTCCTCATCATAGGAAGAGATCCTTCAATGTATCATAATTTAGTCTGGCAATAGCTGTTGATTTTTTATAAGAGTATATCTTTTTATCAACAGAAGAAGTATCTTTGTTCCTAGTTTTCAGAGAATTTTTGTCGGGAATAGATACTGACTTTTGATAAATGATGTTTTAAATTCTATTGAGAGGATCTAATAGTATACTTTTTTCTCTTATTTATCCTATTAATGTGGATAATTTCTTTGACTGGCATACACTCTTGAAACATCCTTGCATTCTTGGGAACAATCTAGAGATTAATCCCCCATCATGATATACTGTTCATATATTGATGGATTTCAATTCCTAATATATTACTGAAGATCTGTGCATCTATGTACATAAATGATTTTGTTCAATAAATTACTTATCTTGCAGAGTCTTTATCAGCTTTTCATATCAGTTATGCTGAAATCATAAAATTGGTTAGAAATCTATCCTCCTTTTCCATTATCTGAAACTGTTCACGTAAAATTGGTAATATTTATCTCTTAAATGTTTGACAGAATTCACCAATGAAGCATTTGAATCTGAATTCTTTTTTTGGAGAGGGTTTCAAATGTCATTTAGTTACCTTAGTAGATGAAGAGCAATTTCAATTTTCTGTTCCTTTCCATTTTGTTTCACTTTTATTCATAGGCAACACAATAAGGCAAAAAATTAAATAAGTAAAAGTAAAAAAGACTGGAAAGAAAACAAAACTTTTTAACCTGAAGATAAAATAATTGTCTATGTGAAACTTAAGGAATCTACAAAAATGAAAACTCTACTAATATCAATAAGTAATTTAGCAGGCTTTCTGAATAACAGATCATATAACACACCAACATAGATTGTATTTCCATATATTCACAACAAATAATCAAAAAATTAAGTAATATGTATCTGTAGTTATCATAACAAATATAGTACCCTTAGAAAATATGGGAGAACCCTCTGTACATATAAACATAGCTTACAGAAATTAAATTAGAATAAATACAAGGAGTGATAATTACATGTTCTTGAATTGAAAATCTAAAAATTAAAATATAATCTATTAACATATCTAAATTAATCTATAGATTCATATTAATCCAAAAATAATCACATCAGGCTACTTTCAGAAACTGACAAACTGATTTTATTATTTATTTATTTGTTTATTTTTTTTGAGACAGAGTCTCACTCTGTTGCCCAGGCTGGAATGCAGTGGCATGATCTTGGTTCACTGCAACCTCTGACTCCTGAGTTCCAGTGATTCTCCTGCCTCAGCCTCCCAAGTAGCTGGAATTACAGGCGCCAGCTACCACACCCTGCTACTTTTTTTGTATTTTTAGTAGAGACGGGGTTTCACCATGTTGGCCAGGCTGGTCTTAAACTCCTGACCTCAGGTGATCCACCTGCCTCGACCTCCCAAAGTGCTGGGATTACACGTGTGAACCACTGTGCCCAGCCTGATTTGAAAATGTATAAGGAGAAGTAAAGGACCTAGGAGAGTCAAAACAATTTTGAAAAAAAAAAAACTAGGAGCATTTATCTGATTTCAAGACATACAATATAGCTAAAGTAATCAAGAGAGTGGTTATTGGCACAAGAATAAAGAAATAAATCAATGCAAGTTTTTAAAAAATAGTCCAGAAATATACTCACACATAAACTATCAGTTTTCAAAAAAAGTGCCAAGATAATTAAGTAAGAAAAATTGCTTTTTCAATAAATGTTCTGAGGCTTATGTACAAATTGGTATAAAAGAATTAACCTTGGGGCCGGGTGTGGTGGCTCAAGCCTGTAATCCCAGCACTTTGGGAGGCCGAGACGGGCGGATCAGGAGGTCAGGAGATCAAGACCGTCCTGGCTAACATGGTGAAACCCCGTCTCTACTAAAAAAAAATTACAAAAACTAGCCGGGCATGGTGGTGGGTGCCTGTAGTCCCAGCTACCTGGGAGGCTGAGGCAGGAGAATGGCGTAAACCCAGAAGGCGGAGCTTGCAGTGAGCTGAGATCCGGCCACTGCACTCCAGCCTGGACGACAGAGTGAGACTCCGTTTTAAAAAAAAAAAAAAAAAAAAAAAAAGAATTAACCTTGACTTCAACCTCATAGTATATACAAAATACCTTAAGCCAGATCATTCATCTAAATATAAAATCTGAAAGCAAAATTATTGTAGATAAAATATAAAAGAATATCTTCATAACCTTGCATAGGCCAATATGCTTTGAATAGGAAACAAAACACATAAATAAAGAAATTAAAAGTTGACAAACTGAACTTCAAAATTAAAAACTGCTCTTTGAAAGATGACAATATTAAGGAAATAAAAAAGACAAGCCAAAGACTCAGAGAAAATATAGGCAAGATATATCTGCCAAAAGACTTGTATCCAAAATAAAGAGCTCTTAAAAATTAAGTCAAACAACTCAGCTGAAAATGGGAAAAATGTTGAACACTTTATAACAGAATATATCCAAATGGCAGTAAGTACATGAGACATTGTTCAGTGTCCTAGACCATGATGATAATGCAACTTTAAAACCACAATGAGAACTGGCTTCACACCACTAGAATGGCTAAAATTGAAAAGCCTAACACTACCAAGGGGTGTCAAGAATTAGTGGCAACTGAAATTTTCATTGTGGATGGGACTGCAAAATGGTACTTTGTCAGTTTCTTAGAAAGTTAAACATGCATCCACCCTATCAACCAGCAATTCCACTGCTTACATTTGCCCAAATGATACGAAAATATATGTTTACACACAAAAAATCTTATCATGACTTTTAAAACTACTTTATTCATAATAATCCCAAACTGAAAATATCTCAAATGTTTATCAACAGGTGAAAGGATAAGCAACAATTCCTTCAAAGGAATAATATTTACAACAGAAAGAAAAACTAGTGACACAACCAAAAATATGTGTGAAGTGATAGCCATTATGATGAGCAAAAGCAGACAGATATGTAAGTGTAGATCTTGTATGATTCCATTTATGTAAAGTTCTAAAACAGGTAAACCTATACTGATAAGAATCTAAATAGTCATTTCTTGGGGTGGGGAAAATTGACTAGATAGGAAGATAAGAAAACTTTCTGCAGGCTTGAAAATGTCCTTTATTTCAATTGGGATGGTGATTTCACAGATATATACATTTGTAAAGTCTCATGTAAATGTATACTTGAAATCTGTGTGTTTTTATGTGCTTGTAAATTGTATTTCAATAAGGTATTTATATTTCAATAAATCTACCTTATTTATTTATGTACCTTATTTATTTATGCAGTTATTTATCTACCTTATTTATTTATTCAATTGAGACAGAGTCTTGCTCTGTCACCCAGGTTGGAGTGCAGTGGCATGATCTCGGCTCACTGCAACCTCTGCCTCCTGGGTTCAAGCGATTCTCATGCCTCAGCTTCGAGTAGTTGGGATTACAGGCACATACCACCACGCTAGGCTAATTTTTGTATTTTTATTTGAGACGGGGTTTCA
This sequence comes from Piliocolobus tephrosceles, assembly GCF_002776525.5. Taxonomy (NCBI): domain Eukaryota; kingdom Metazoa; phylum Chordata; class Mammalia; order Primates; family Cercopithecidae; genus Piliocolobus; species Piliocolobus tephrosceles. Next base: position 39,252,958 of record NC_045445.1, on the reverse strand, counting down.
CCATGTTGGCCAGGCTGGACTCAAACTCCTGACCTCAAGTGGTCCACTCGCCTCAGGCTCCCAAAGTGCTGGGATTACAGGCGTGATTCACTGTGCCCAGCCAGATTTGTTTTTTAAATGAACAAAGCATCAACAATCTTTGGGACACTGGCAAGCGCTCTAATGTGCATTGATCTCAGAAAGGGAGGAAAGACACACTGAGGACATAAAATGTTTGAAGCATATAGAAAGTGTACATCCCTCCTTATATTTTTTAAAGTCTAGTAATAAGTGAAAAAAATTGTAACAAAGTGTGGTGTTATGTCATATTTAGAAACAAATTATATGAAAACAATGACATATGTTGGAGGTGTAAATGAATTTATGCTGTTGTATTATTCTTACATTATACATGAGATAGTAGATCATGCAACTTATCATAATTGATCATAGTATTTCTTTTTAAAAATATCTGTAGGTTATGTACTCTCTTTTCTCTTGATACTGGTAATTTGTGTTCTTTCTCCTTCCTTTTTCTTGATGTGTCTTGGTAGAGATTGATCCATTTTATTAAACTTTGCAAAGAACCAACTTTAGGTTTGTGAGGTTTCTTTATCAGGTGTCTGTTTCCTCTTCTGTCGATTTGTACTCATTTATCTGTTTCTTTCCTTGTATGTAGGATATAATTTCCTCTTCCTTTTTTCAAGTTTCTTACTGCAGAAACTTAGATTACTAATTTTAATCATTCTTTCTTCTTTTTGAATATTGACATTTACTGTTAAAATTTCTTCTAGGCTGGGTGTGGTGGCTCACGCCTGTAATCCCAGCACTTTGGAAGGCTGAGGTGGGCGGATCACATGAGGTCAGGAGTTCGAGACCAGCCTGGCCAACATGGTGAAACCTCGTCTCTGCTAAAAATACAAAAATTAGCCAGGAGTGGTGGCGGGTGCCTCTAATTCCAGCAACTTGGGATGCTGAGGCAGGGAGAATCACTGGAACCCAGGAGGCAAAGGTTGCAGTGTGCCAAGATCATGCCATTGCACTCCAGACTGGGCAACAGAGCAAGACTTCATCTCAAAAAAGAAAAACAAAAATCCTCTAAATTTTGCTTTTGCCCTACCCACAAATTTCATGTGCTGTGTGTTCAACAGATTATTCTCAAATGTTTTTCCAATTTTGCTTGTGATTTCCTTTTTGGCACATGAGTTATTTAGATGTTTGTAATTTGATTTTCCAGTTATTTAGATGAGGTGTGGGAAATGAGTGATCAATATCTTATTTGTCATTAATTTCTTATTTAATTCTGTTGCTAAGAACATACTATACAAGGTTTCAGTCTTGAGAAATTATTGAGAGATATTTTATGCTCCAGCATATGACTTATCTTGATAAGCATTCCATGTGAACATTTTAAAGAAGGTATATTCAGAAGCATTCAGTGTAGTGTTCTGTAAATGTCAATCACATCTAATTGACAGTGTTCATATTTTCTATATCTTTACTTTCTTTTTCAAACAGTTACTAAGAAAGGAATGTTTGTCAGTGATGATAGGGGATTTGTTCATTTCTTCCTTTAGTTCTGTAGATTTTGCTTTAAATATTTTGAAGCTGTGTCATTGGGAAAGACACATTTAGGATTGGTATGCCTTACTTTTGAATTTGTCCTTTTATTATTGTAAATACTCCCTTTCATCTCTGCTAATATTCCTTGTCTTGAAATACACTTTGTCTGACAATAATATAGCCATGCTACCTTTCTTGTAATAACTATTCATACAATGTATAATTTTCCATAATTTCTAATTTTGTACTTACATATGTCTTCATATTTAAAGTTTGCCTCTTTCAAGACAACTGATCGTCTTTCTCTTTTATCTTAATCTGAAAATCTCTGCCTCCTAACTAAACTATTTGGATCAATTACATTTTGTGTAATCATCAATATGACTAGGTTTAACTCTGACATCTTGCTATTCATTTTCTTTTTGCTTCATTTAATTTTTGTTCTCCTGTTTCTCTTTTCCTGCCTTCTCTTCTGCTTACCGAATACCTTTAGCATTGCATTTTAGTTCCTTTAATGACTTTTTAGCTATGTATTTTTAAGTATTTTTATTTGACTTAGGTGGATTTAAGGATTGCCATCAGATATCTTATCTCATAAGCATCCTCAGTTTTAATAATGTACTGATTGTCCACTTTAGACTTTAGACATGTAAGAAACTTAAAATGTTTAATTTGATTTTTCAAGCCTGTTCTTTTTGTTAATGTTGTCATGTATGCTATTGCTACAAATGTCATAGACACAACTTTAAAATCAACTCATTTGTGCCTCAAAACCTCACTCACCTTTGAAGAAATTAGGAAAAAATAAAAAGTAGTCTGTTTACTTACATGTTTACCATTTCAGGTGCTCCCTTTTCCTCCAGTAGTTGTGAGTTTCCACCTGGTATCATTTTCAACAGCCTGAAGAACTTCCCTTAGCATTCTTTTTTTCCCCAACTTTTATTTTAAGTTGAGGGATATATGTGCAGGGTGTGCAGGTTTGTTACGTAGGTAAATGTATCCCATGGTGGTTTGCTGCACAGATCATCCCATCACTTAGGTATTAAGCCCAGCATCCATTAGCTATTATTCCTAATGCCCTCCCTCTTCACCCTCTGACAGGCCCCAGTGTGTATTGTTCCTAGCTATGTGTCCATGTGATCTCATGATTCAGCTGCCACTTCTAAGTGAGAAGACAAGGTATTTGCTTTTCTGTTCCTGTGTTAGTTTGCTGACGATAATGGCTTCCAGCTCCATTTATATCCCTGCAAAGGGCATAATCTCTTTCCTTTTACGGCTGCATAGTATTCCATGGTTTATATGTACCACATTTTCTTTATCCAGTCTATCATTGATGGGTATTTGGGTTGGTTCCAAGTCTTTGCTATTGTGAATAGTGCTGCAATGAACATATGCATGCATGTATCTTTATAACAGAACAATTTACTTTCCTTTGGGTATATACCCAGTAATGGGATTGCTGTGTCGAAAGGTATTTCTGCCTCTGGGTCTTTAAGGAATCATCACACTGTCTTCCACAATGGTTAAACTAATTTACACTCCCACCAAGAGTGTGAAAGTGTTCCTTTTTCTCCGCAACCTCACCACCCTCTGTTGTTTCTGGACTTTTTAATAATCGCTGTTCTGGCTGACATGAGATGATATCACATTGTGGTTTTGATTTGCATTTCTCTAGTGATCAGTGATGTTGAGCTTGTTTTCATATATTTTTTTGGCCACATGAATAGCTTCTTTGGAGAAGTGTCTGTTCATGTCCTTTGCCCACTTTTTAATGGAGTTGTTTTTTTCTTGTAAATTTGTTTAAGCTCCTTGTACACTCTGGATATTAGACCTTTGTCAGGTTGCAAAGATTTTCTCTCATTCTGTAGGTTGTCTGCTCATTCTTATGATAGTTTCTTTTGCTGTGCAGAAGCTCTTTAGTTTAATTAGATCCCATTTGTCAATTTTTGCTTTTGTTCCAATTGCTTTTGGTGTCCTCATCTTAAAATCTTTGCCCGTGCCTATATTCTGAATGGTATTGCCTGGGTTTTCTTCTGAGGTTTTTATAGTGTTGGGTTTTACATTTAAGTCTTTAATTCATCTTGAGTTGATTATTGTATATGGTGTAATAAAGGAATCCAGTTTCAGTTTTCTGCATATGGCTAGTCAGTTCTCCAAGCACCATTTATTAAACAGGAAATCCTTTCCCCAATGCTTGTATTTGTCAAGTTGGTCAAATATCAGATAACTGTAGGTGTGCGGTCTTATTTCTGAGATCTCTTCTGTTCCATTGGTCTATGTGTCTGTTTTTGTACCAGTACCATGCTCTTTTGGTTACTGTGGCCCACCAGTATAGTTTGAAGTTGAGTAACGTGATGCCTTCAGCTTTGTTCTTTTTGCTTAGGATTGCCTTGGCTATTTGGGCTCTTTTTGGGTTCCATATGAATTTTTAAAGTTTCTTCTAATTCTGTGAAGAATTTCAATGGTAGTTTAATGGGAATAGTATAGAATCTATAACTTTGGGCAGTTATGGGCATTTTAATTACATAGATTCTTTCTATCCATGAGCATGGAATGTTTTTCCATTTGTTTATGTCATCTCTGATTACTTTGAGCAGTGGTTTGTAGTTCTCCTTAAAGAGGTCCTTCACTTCCCTTATGAACTACATTCCTAAGTATTTTATTCCTTTTGTGGCACTTGTGAATGGAAGTTCATTCATTCTTTGGCTCTCAGCTTGCCTGTTGTTTCTGTATAGGAATGCACTATCTCAGGCAGGCTCCACCCTGTTGCTGGTGGCTGGCTGGAATTCCAAACCATTGACTCTTATCTTATGAGATGCCATGGAAGTGGGGCCCGCAGAACAATGCTGCTTGGCTTCCTGGATTCAGCCCCCTTCCTAGTGGTATGTATAGACCACCCACTTTGCCTGAGTTGTAGACACCTTTGTTGGGGATCCTGGGATCAGAGCATGTAAAGCTCCTGGGTCTATGTGTTTGCCTGAGCAGCTGCTTTGCTGAGACTCCACACAGCTCTGTGTGTTGGACCCAAGGCCCTGGTGGCGTAGGTTCACAAGGGGATCTCCTGATTCATGGGTTGCAAAGATCCGTGGGAGAAGCATGGTTTCCCATGGTCACATAATCACTCATCACTTCTCATGACTGGATGTGAGGGTTTCCTTGGCTCTGTGTTGCTCCCAGTTGGGCCGTTGCCCCACCTGTCTTTTCTTTGTTCTCCATCGGTTGACTTGTTTCCCTGATCAGTCCTAAAGTGAGTACCTGGATATTTCAGTTGAAGATACTGTATTCACTCACCCATTTTGTTCCTCTCTGTGAATGCCGTGGACTACAGCTGCTTCTAATCAACCGTCTTGGTCCTCTCAGCAGTCTTTTAATGAAGTTCTGTTGACAACAAATTCTCTCAGCTTTAGTTGACGTGTTGGCAACAAATTCTCTCAGCTTTAGTTGACGTGAAAAAGTCTTAATTTTACGTTCATTTATGAAGTATATGATCACTGAACATAAAATTCTGGGTTGACAGATGTGCGTTTGTTGCTCTAGTTTTTACTTTATTCTTTTTAAAGATGATTTTATCTTCTGTCCTCCATGTTATCTGATATGACATCCTTGGATATTTCTCTTTTTTTCTCTTATTAAGCTTTATTTTAATGGGTTTGAAAATTCTGTGACAGATTTTTGGTCAGGGTATTTCCATTAAAAAGTGCTGATTTTAAAAACTAATAATTTAAAACCGCCACATGCGAAAAAAAGGGGATCCATAAAACATTCTCTTTTTCTTCTGAAGGTTTTACAATGCATTGTTATCATTAACCAGTCTTTTACTATTAAACTTAAAAGGGTAATTGAAACAAACAGTTCTGAGACCATTCTTCCACCACCGATTAAAACTGGGGTGGCAGGTATTAGGGATAATATTCATCTAGACTTCTGAGCTTTCTGTCAAACTTGGTGATGTTACCAGCTCCAACAGCCTTCTTGTCCCTTGCTTTGATGACACATCATCATGATATGATGTCTATCTCATATCATGAACAGTAAAATGACTCAGAGGAGGATAGTGTGAGATATTGTCAACACACATGGGTTTGCCAGGAGCCATATCAATGACAATGACTGCAGCATCACCAGACTTCAAGAACTCCTGTTAGCCTGAAATAAATTTCCTCTCCATGCAAAATAACCCATGGAAACAGATAACCCTGCAGGTTAACAATAATTTCCCTATGTTTTCATTTTGATGTTTATCAAGCTGTTCTAGGAAATGTATTCTATAATCTCTTTTGTATCACGATTTATTATTCATCTCTCGGCAGTCTGTTTCCTGTCCTCACTATAATTGTTCTCTCTATAATCACCAATGACCTTTTTATTTCCGAAGATAGAGAAAATGTTTCAAATTCTAGACCTCTCTGTGGCATTTGAAACTGTTGCGAATGTCTTCTTCAGAACACTCTTTCCCTTTGTCTGTAATGACATAACTTTTCACTTACACTGAATTGTTATCATGTGGCTGACACTCATTTTGCAAATTTTGCTGCTGGTAGTTTTGATCCTACCAGAAGATGTCAAAAGAAATTATTCAGACCAGTTTCACACATGTACTGACAATGACACCTATCTAATGACTACTGTCTGGTCAGCAATGATTATAAGACACTATGGGTTGTATGAAGCACCACAATTTCAAAGATGTTAAAATCTGAAAGAAATGTGCCTCTTAGAATCATTGGCATATGTATGACCTTATGGTTTGGAGAGAACTGATCTGTGTTGCTTGAATTCAAGGCTTTAAGACATAATGTAAACCTTTTTATACATCCTCTGAACTTACCTCTTTTGCAGTAAAATAACTTCATCAACTAATGGGCTTTTAACAGGTTGCAATGAGATAATGCATGTAAAGTATGTAATGTAGATAAAGTATCAGAGTCAGTAAGCATCATAAGTACTTAATGAATGATAGTAGTAGTAGTTGTAACAGCAGTAGTAGTTATAATAGTGGTAACATTATATTTTGAATAAAATAGTAGTAGAAGTAACATGATATTTTCAGTAAAGCTTTAACTTAACTATGTTACTGAATTTAATATTCTAAAATGCTAAGACTCTTATATGTTTACTGAAGGCACTCTTCCTCTCAGAGTTTAAGTAACCTTAATAAATAATAACCACTTTTCAGAGATTTGCAACAACTGAATTAGATTATGCATGTGAAATATATTTGACAGTTTATTAGTTGAAGAAGTACCTAAGATTTGCAGCACAACATGAATTATAACTTATCTTTGTTGGTTCTAAAATTCTAAGGAAGATGATACAGACTTATTGAAGTTAAACTCAGAAAAGTTAAGTGATTCCATCTAATAATTTCTTTTATTTTTTTGTCCAGATTGAATAAAATATATATAAAAGTATATAACAGTTATGAAATATGTGGCTTAGTGTGTGACAAATAAGCCCTCAGTAAAAGGTAGTTATTATTATTGGAATTATTGTTAGTGACACCCGATATTTTCAATGGTAGTTCATATCTACTTTTCCTCTTTGGCCAAATCAGGAATTTCAAAAATATTGAAGATTGCCTCATGATATTTGCTAAACTTACTTAATTTTTCTGAAGTTAACTTCATAAAATAACGTATGCCTTTCAGAATTTTTATAAAAATGAATGAGATGATGAATTTAAAGTGTTTTGTTGCCAGTATTGCTGTTATTTATATTTACCAGACATGATAATATCGCATGAATTACTATTGGTTGAAATAAAAATGCTAAGACAAACAAACACATTTGCTGAACTTAACTCTCTAGCGCTTAAATAACTTAATGCATTAACGTAGAACAGTAGTTCTCAAGCTCTTTGGTGTCAGGACCCCTTTATACTCTTCAAAATAATTGAGGGTTCCAAAAGAGTTTTTGCTTATGTGGCTTATATTTATTGATATTTATGGTATTAGAAATTAAAACTGAGAAATGTTTCAAATATTTAGGAATAATTTTATTTTCAATAATAATAATAAACTCATCTAAGGTTAACATAAAAACATATTTTTGAAAACTATAATCTCCAAAACAAATCAGAGAGAAAACAGGCGCATTATTTTATAGTTTTGAAAATTTATTGTTTTATTTATTTATTTATTTTGGATGGAATTTTGTTCTGTCACCTAGGCTGGAGTGCAGTGGCGGGATCTCAGCTCACTGCAACCTCTGCCTCCTGGGTTCAAGCGATTCCCCTGCCTCAGCCTCCCAAGTAGCTGGGATTACAAGGATGTGCTATCATCCCTGGCTAGTTTTTGTATTTTTAGTAGAGACTGGGTGGCACCATGTTGACCGGGCTGGTCTTGAACTCCTGACTTCAGGTGATCTGCCCACCTCAGCCTTTCAAAGTGCTGTGATTACAGGCGTGAGCCACTGCACCTGGCCCACAGTTTTGAAAATCTCTTTTAATATCTTGTTTGACAGAAAGAAAGCTAGGTTCTCATATATGTATCCACATTCAACCGGTTGTGATATGTTGTTGTGGTTGAAATTTATGAAGAAAATGCAGTTTTAAAGACAGTTCGGAAAGGAAAACCTAGCAAACTTTCTAAAAGTCTCAGAGCCCCCTAGGGTCCTTGAACCACACCTTGAGAACTACTGACACTTACCTTTTATATTTTTTAAAGTATTGAATAAGAGAGTGTGTACAACATATATTGTTATTAATGCTACTTCTGTTGTTGCTTTTTATAATTTCCTCGTATGGTTGAAATAACTTGAATTTCTTCTTGTTTTGTTGATTGCATTCATGGTTTCTAAAAACAAAAGAAAATGAATGACAGTGCAGATTTGGTAAAGTGGTTCAGCTACTTTGCCAAGTAATACCTGTCTTATAAAGTTTTTAACCAGATTGAGATAATACATTCTACATCTGTAATGTCAGTAATATGCATAGTTCAGTGCCTGGCACATAGGATATACTCAATAAATAGCCGCTATTAGAATCACCCTTTCCTCAATGCACAAAATATTATACAAATAGATGCCAGGGATAAAACTGGTCTCATCTACCCAATAACAGCTTCAGCTCATCTACAGTGACTTTGCTACCCTCTCTTGTTGTCCCTTGACAAGGCCTACTTTAGGCTCAAGAGTCCCTTAGACAAGTGAATAAATCATTTAATAGAAGTAAGCTAACATTACTCCAGAGTTGGTCCCTGAGTGATACCAACTTCCACCAATCTTATGGCCTGTGTGTGAGGCCTTCCCCCGAAACGTCCAAGTGTGTCTATGAATACTTAGAATATATGCAGCATTACCTGTGGGAAATTGAAGGTACATGCCTGAGTCATGATGCTTCCAGGGAAAGCAAATTCCCCAGATTGAGTTTCTAGCCCCACACTGTGGTATCTAGTGTTGTGTTGTTGGCAAGGTAGGAGATTGAAGAGGGAAACACCACTCCTGTATCCTTTATTGCTTTTGCTGTAAGGAACCTGGAAAGGTATAACGGAGTTTCCTACCAACACTTTGTCAGAAAATGGCCTTCTTCCCTACAGTTGTTTCAAACCGGTGATTGAATGTTTCTACTTAGGGATCCGAATTTTTTTTTTTTTTTTTTTTTTTTTTTTTTTTTTGCTCTGGAAGGAATCACTTCCAAGGTTAACTGTGGCCAATCAGTTTTGGAGAGTTTTTAAAATCTGAGGTTTAACAGTGATGTTACTCTGTTTCAGAAAGGACCTCTATGTCTTCTTTTCTCTTTTTTTTAGTTGAAAAAAATTATTAAGCTTTCTGTTTAGTAGTTGACTTTCAAAGATTACAAAAGTAGAATTATAAAATAAAGCCCGTGAACTCATCATCCAGCTCCAAGATTTATCAGCTTGTGGACTGTCTTGTTTTATCCATACTTTCATCCACTTCTCCCTTCCGTATTATTTTGAAATAACTCCAGACATCATAATACTTCATCCTTAAGTGTTTTAGTATGCATATCTAAAAATAAAAGAGCTATTTTTTTATATAACCACAATATCAATACCTCACCTAAAAGTTAATGAACAATAATTATTTAATATCATCCAAAGGCTAGTCATTGTTCAGGTTTTTAATTGTGTTATGAAAAATTTTAACATGTTTTTGCTTTCATCAAGATCCCAAGAAGTTCCACATATTATAATTACTTAACAGGTCTTTTAAGTATCTCTTAATGTATAAGTTCCCCCTCTAACATTTCCTGTGGTAAATTTTTTTAAAGAAATTCTTCCTTCTTTTAAACATCTTATATTAACTTTCTGCAGACTAATCTGCCACTAAAATATGTTATTAAGGTTAAGCCAATACTGATGTCCTTAGGGCATGCTTGATCTGCGCTTTTTATAGAGATTGCCTTACGTTTATGATTTTTCAAATGAAGATTCTAACAACACAGTCTGGCAGCTTTCTTAACTTTTTTTTTTTTTTTTTTTAACTCTTAAGAAATATATTTTGTGTGGTTCTGCTATACTCTATATTCCCAAATTCCTGTTGAAATTTCCCTTGGCATTTCATCAAACTTGGTGAAAAATCACTTTCTCTTTTCTCTTTCTAATAATTGCCACTCCACCCCATCCAGGTGCAAAGGTCTCTTCTTTAGGATCTCGCCATGCACTACTTGAGGAGACTTATTGTTTGCAGTGCCTCCTCATTTTCAGTCTTTCCTACTTTTCTGAATGGTGTGCCTAGGTTCAGATCTATAGATAGGCATGGAACAATACCCAGGGAAGTCTTGTCATATCTGTGTGGCTTCCTCATCCTGTTACTTGGCTTCCTACTCTAGGAAAAGGCCAGTCATTTTAGAAATTCCATGTCTGAGGAAGAAGACTTAAAGATCACTTTCAAAACACTCTCTTCCTTCTGTCTGCCCAGAGATTAAACATCAGTCAGCATTTTTAGCAAGCTCTAGCAAAGAAGCATTGACCCATTTTTTTTTTTCCCTCTTGATCATCCAGCCAGACACTCTATACCTGACTAGGCATGTTAACGCAACTGGTAAGGACTTTCTGTTTCAGGTTTGTCACAGCTGCTCATGTGTTCCTTAAGGTCAGCAAGGATCTCTGAGAATCCTTTTCTGTCTCCCCTCACAGTTCATGATGTAGACACCTACCAGCCCAGGACTCCTAATAATCTCTGATGGAATCCCACAAGTAAAATCTGAACTTCCCAGGCTTTGACTTCCTGTGGACACAAGAGAGGATAGCAATCTCTATCTCTATTTATTATCTATTTATCTCTATGTATTGATGCAGGACCTCTTGAAGACCTACAGTGGTTATTTCTGAAAGTTTCCAGATTTCTTTCTTATGCTCAGGCACAAAATCACCTTCTGCTGCCACCTCCTCATTGATATTTTCTGACTGTGGGCCTATTTATTGAAGGAAGTGCTTCTCTAGAGTACTACCTCTCAGTATTCTTAAAAACAGAAAAGCTCAAAATTCCACACAGAAACTGGAGGACTGCATCTCTCCCAACTCTACATTTCACCCTCTCTTGACTTTGAAACATTGCTTATGCCCAGAGACTCAAAATAAAACAAACAAACAAACAAAAATCCTTGCTAAAAAGATAATCCTTTCAGTCTCTGCTTATTGACTATTTCATAGTATTTCATAGTATGTTAGTATTTCATACTATTTCATAGTAGTTAGACTCTTCCCAACCAACCCTAACAGGCTATTATTACTATTACAGGTGGTATGTGTCTCATTTTTATTGAATTTGGAAGACGATATGCTAAAGAAAGAATGATTGACTTCATTAATGTCATCAAGTACAGATGTTAATTTATTCACTGATCCAACAAATATTTATTGAGTGCCTTCTATGAGCCAGGACGATTCTTGGAAATCCAACAAATTTGACACAACCGTGTCTCTAATATAGTTAATATCAATGAGGTAATTCCATGCCTTCTATAGAATTTAGGGAGAAGGCATTCCTAACATGAAAAACACCATCATTTTCTGATGCCATACTGCTAGTGTTTCATGTGACTATCGATTATGCCGTGAATAGCTTTCAACAAATATCAGGTCTGAATTTCCTTCCGTCAAGTGCAAATTAATGTATGCCATTGAATACATCTGTTCAGTCCTTCAGTATGCTATAACAACGCCCTTCCTTTTTTCTTCCTTTAGGTGTATCAGTTCCTATCCCTGTGATTGGACTGAGGGACGAAGACAAAGTGTTCGTGAACAACACGACGTGCGTGCTCAACGACCCAAATTTCGTTCTTATTGGGTCCTTCGTAGCTTTCTTCATACCGCTGACGATTATGGTGATTACCTATTGCCTGACCATCTACGTTCTTCGCCGACAAGCTTTGATGTTACTGCAGGGCCACACCGAGGAACCGCCTGGACTAAGTCTGGATTTCCTGAAGTGCTGCAAGAGGAATACGGCCAAGGAAGAGAATGCTGCAAACCCTAACCAAGACCAGAACGCACGCCGAAGAAGGAAGAAGGAGAGACGTCCTAGGGGCACCATGCAGGCTATCAACAATGAAAGAAAAGCTTCGAAAGTCCTTGGGATTGTTTTCTTTGTGTTTCTGATCATGTGGTGCCCATTTTTCATTACCAATATTCTGTCGGTTCTTTGTGAGAAGTCCTGTAACCAAAAGCTCATGGAAAAGCTTCTGAATGTGTTTGTTTGGATTGGCTATGTGTGTTCAGGAATCAATCCTCTGGTGTATACTCTCTTCAACAAAATTTACCGAAGGGCATTCTCCAACTATTTGCGCTGCAATTACAAGGTAGAGAAAAAGCCTCCTGTCAGGCAAATTCCAAGAGTTGCTGCCACTGCTTTGTCAGGGAGGGAGCTTAATGTTAACATTTATCGGCATACCAATGAGCCGGTGATCAAGAAAGCCAGTGACAATGAGCCCGGTATAGAGATGCAAGTTGAGAATTTAGAGTTACCAGTAAATCCCTCCAGTGTGGTTAGCGAAAGGATTAGTAGTGTGTGAGAAAGAACAGCACAGACTTTCCTACAGTACAAGCTACACATGTAGGAAAATTTTCTTCTTTAATTTTTCTGTTGGTCTTAACTAATGTAAATATTGCTGTCTGAAAAAAGGTGTTTTTACATATAGCTTTGCAACCTTGTACTTTACAATCATGCTTACATTAGTGAGATTTAGGGTTCTATATTTACTGTTTATAATAGATGGAGACTAACTTATTTTGATTGTTTGATGAATAAAATGTTTATTTTTGCCCTCCCTCCCTTCTTTCCTTCCTTTTTTCCCTTTCTTCCTTCCTTTCTCTCTTTCTTTTGTGCATATGGCAATGTTCATGTTCATCTCAGGTGGCATTTGCAGGTGACCAGAATGAGGCACATGACAGTGGTTATATTTCAACCACACCTAAATTAACAAAAGCAGTGGATATTTGTTCCGGGTTAACAGTAAATATACACTTTAAATTCTTGCTCTGCTCATCTACACATAAAAACACAGTAAGATAGGTTCTACTTTCTGATACGTCTGTCAGTGAGTCAGAGGCAGAACTTAGTCTTGTTCATATAGGGGCAAAATTTGACATTGTCAGAATGTTGTGTTGGTATTTACTGCAATGTCTGTCCCTAAACATAGTGGTATTTTAACATAGCAGCTGGTTAACCAGGACTACAGAAGTGGAAGGATGATGAGATATAATACACCAAATAGCTTTTCACTTCTTAAAGACAATGTTCAAATTCTGACTATTACAACAAGCAAACTGAAATTAGTGTTTTCATTCTGGTCCTTAGTAAATTCCTAATTCTATGATTAAACTGGGAAATGAAATCCCAGAGTTATTTCCCAATCCAGGATTCAACATCAGTTGGGTTTTGATCTCAGCATCCTGGAAATTTGTGTGCTTCACACAAAGTGAAATTAGTATTTTGAGCCTTATTAAAATATTTTCTTAATTATGGTACCTCTATCTATAGGACTTAATTTAGCAGTCCATTTTTGAGTAAAACTTGTATTGGAAGTAGAGATGGTAGAAACTTTGGAAGTTTTACTTGATTAAGGACTACAGAATTGGGCCCTTAGAATGTGGAGAAAAAAAAGTAATTAAAAAGACGCTTTTACCGAACTCTAGGGATTACAGAAATACACAGTTTCCATTTGGATTTTAAACAAAATTTATCTCATTTTCAGATCCTTCCAAACTCTCTAGTGCAGGAAAAGGCTGCAGCTAATTTGTGAAAGTGGCAAGCTCTTCATTGCACTGCAATTACGTACCAGAAGTTTAAATCTTTATTAAAATATAGTGTTGTGTTACAATAAGTGTTGGCCATCGTTTCATTCGTGGGCCTGCTGCTCTCTAAGAATTCAGTAGCATTTTAATAGTTTCTAAACCGTGAAAGGTTTTCAAGCATTGCTAAAGTCAGACCATTCAGTCTATGCTGTGTGCAGAGTATACAAGTGTTTCTAGTAACAGTATTTCCGTATGTGTCCATTTCACACAACTGTGGATAAATTTCCGAAGAATTTATGATGCTAGTTCTTACACTTGACAGTTACTTACACATCTGAGAGTGTGCCTCTCAGTATCTTAAAATTGGTTAATGAAAAATCTGAATTTCTAAAACCCCTGGTCTGTGTTCTCAACACACAGCATAGATAAATCCAATAGCCTGCCACAGGGGCAGTGGAAGAGCTGCTGTATTTGAGGAAACTCATACAGTCTCTATTTGATTTGCAACACTGCCAAACATCAGTCAATTGCTTGAGCATGCCCAAATAAAACATGAAAGTCGAGTCTACTTGCCTTGCCTGTTAGGTCTGTTGAAGTGCACGTTAAAATAATTATATGAAACAGAATGAGATGATTTAATTCTTACCTAAATGAAACTGTCTGAAGAAACACAGCATGCATTTAGCATGAGTTCTGCACATACAGATGGTGCCCTGCATGTATGCCATGTATGTTGCATGAATCCATCGATTTGTATTAATGTAGGGCAGAAAGCTGATAGAAGAAGGACTGAAGAAAATCCTTCAGCAATCCTTTAAAAGACCATGCATTCAGATCTGAAGTAGTGTGAGTGTTAGAAAAAATTGGAAACATCTGATTTCTGAACTATCAGGGCAAGCTCATAGCACATGTTTTACAAAGAAATAAAATATAAACCACAGATTTCCGAAAGTACTAGCAGTAAGTTGAATGATAATAGCTTACAGCACATTTGTTAATGATTCTTATGTCATCAAGTAGTAGTACTTAATAGTACCCAACATGGTAATTATCCTCAAATTGTGTACTATTCGTAAGTTCTGTGCAGTTTGGTATGAAACAAATATACTCATTTGGATATAAATCTTACCCTTCAATGTTAAATCTACAAACTTTTATAAATGTTTTAAAAGAAGTCCATGTGATAAATGTAAAGGTGATGAATTTACCATCAAACAAATCATTTTGATGTATTATTATATATGTATATCTGTGTAAGACACGTGCAACAGACTGCCTTATATTATTTTCTGTAATTCTTCTCCTTTGTCAAATGGTATTTTTTGTGAATGGTTGCAAAGTGTTGTCTTATTCCTAATTCCTGTATGTTATCCACTACAGGTTTTGTGAGACTTCCTATTAACTTATTAAATTTATTAAATGTTGGCTAATATGTCACATGTCTTTTTTCCCCCCGAATCTTTCGAGGGAAAAATATACCACTTGACTTCATTTTCACAGAAAATGAAATTGAATCCTGTAAAACAAGTTGACAAAGACAAATGCAACCAGAAAAGATCACTTTCTTTTCAGTAATGATGCATGTACTCAAAGACTACAGCATCAGAGGAAAAACAAGAGGTGTGAATGACAAAAACAATATCAACAACAGCATCACCAATTCCTCATGAGCAAAATAACCACACACCCAAGTTGTTCCGCCTTCCTTACTTGAGCAAGGACTGGGGTGGTCCACATGCTCTCCTTGTTATAGCTGTCAGTACCGCCTTATTCCCACTAGAATCTAAGCTCCTCAAGGGCAAAAAGGACCATGTTTATCCTGTAGATGGTTTTGTCTCCAACATTTAGCAGCATCTCTACATTCAACATGTATTCATTGAGCATTAATATTTGCAAGTACCAGGACTGGTGGCTCATGCCTGTAATCCCAGCACTTTGGGAGGCTGAAGTAGGAGAACCACTTGAATTCAGGAGCTTGAGACCAGTCTGGGCAACACAGCAAGACCACATCTCCAATAAAAATAAAAAAATAATTAGCCAGGCACTGTGGTGCATGCCTGTAGTCCCAGCTACTTGGGAGGCTGAGGCAAGATTGCTTGAGCCCAGGAGATAGATGCTACAGTGAGCCATGATCATGCCACTGCACTGTAGCCTGGGAGACAGAGTGAGACACTCTCAAAAAAAGATAAGAAAAGAAAAAAATTTGTAAGAATTGTGTTATCTGTTCCAGTTGCCAAAGTAGGTCTTACAACTCCGAGCTCTTCACTCATGAGGTGTGGCATGTTAATTTATATCATATCTCAACTGGCTTTGGATACCTCCAAAATCATCAGAGACATGATACTAAAACAACTCTCTTCTTCCATACCTGGAACCAGGGATGACAGAATACACTAACTTTTTGTTTCAACATATATGCTTTTCTGATGCTGGGTGAGCCTAGACAGTACTGGCATGACATCAGTTCCCGGAGGAAAAAAAGCAGCAATACCTCATTTCTCTGCTACTCTGAGTAGGTCGGTTCCTATGAGTGGGTCAAGAGATAAAGGTTGAAATGCCACTTGAAAAAGTAGGTTTACTGCTACCCATGGCCGGAAATACCTTATTCTGCTAGAGCTAAGGGCTACTCGAACCCATCACTGAGGCAATGGAGAGAGGCTGAAATTTCTTGATGGCCTAGTCTTGGAGTCACTACTACCAGTGGAAGGGAAGAGGGCAGAAGAACACTAAAGTGCCTCAGTGTGTAGCTCTAGAAGGTCTTCATGGTCTGAGGAGAGAAAGAAAAATGCTTCTTGCCATCAAATAGCAATAGGTTTATTTTATCCATGTGGTTTCCCAGCTCCCACTTAGGCCAATGCAATTTCCAAGGTTGAGGCCCTTTTTTCCTTGTGTATTCTCCCCTAGACATATGTAAACACATCTATCACCTGGATCAGCAGTCCCCAAAATTTTTGGCATTAGGGACCAGTTTATTGGAGGACAATGTTTCCACAGATGGTGGGGTGAGGGTGGGAGATGGTTTTGGGATAAAACTGTTCCACGTCAGATCATCAGGCATCAGTGAGATTCTAAGGAATGGGCAACATAGATCTCACACATGTGTGGTTCCCAATAGAGTTTGCACTCCTATGAGAATCTAATGCTGCTGATCTGGCAGGTGTAGGAGCTCAGGCAGTAATGATCACTGGCCCACCACTCACCTCCTGCTGTGTGGCCCAGTTCCTAATAGGCCACAGACCAGTATCCGTCCTCAACCAGAGGTTTGGGGACTCCTAACCTAGAGAACTGATTATATTAGAAAGAGATATTTTTGTATATCAACAGGAATAGGTGGCATCATAGTGGTTCTCAAATATTATGTGACCTATAGCACTCTCAAAACATAAATAGTTCTAAGACATAGATTGGGTCCCCTGGGATATAAATTCTCAGATGGAGAAAAGTGTGCAGGTTGTTTATTGGGAAGTGATCTTGAGATCTTTATGCATGGGAGAAGGAAAGAAATTAAGATTGGGCAGAGGTAGAAGTTGGGCTGTGATAGAGTTACAATAAGGACATATTTCCCCTTCACCTTTAGAGGGGAAAACATAGCACTCCATGTTATTTTCTTTGAAACTTAAATTGAATCTTGTGAAGGAAGTTCACAGAGACAAACACAGCAGAACGTACCACTCTTCCTGACTAATTATGCATGTACTTAAAGATTACAATACCAGAGGCAAGACAATTAAGGGGAATGAACACCAAAAAATGATATCACACTTAGCAGAGCCCCATGGGGAGCTTTGAATCTAGGATAACCTTCAGAATTATTCAAAGTTGAGGTGAGAGGGTTTATTAGCCAATTATCATGTTGCTATAAAGAAATACCCAAGACTGGGTAATCTATAAAGAAAAGAGGTTTGATTGCTTCATAGTTCCACATGGCTGAGAAAGCCTCAGGAAATTTACATTCATGGCAGAAGACATCTCTTCATAGGGCAGCAGGAAGAAGAATGAAAGCAGTAGGAGCTACCAAACACTTATAAAACCATCAGATCTCATGAGAATTCACACAGTATCATAAGAACAGCATGGGGGAAACGGCCTCCATGATCCAATTAACTCCACCTGGTCTCTCCCTTGATACATGGGGATTAAGGGGATTATTAAGATTACAATTCAATATGAGATTTTGGGTGGGGACACAGCCAAACCATATCAGAGGGCCAGGCCTCTACACCTCCACTGTCCCTAAAACAAATATGTGATCTTATGCCAGGCCTCTTTCTTCAACAAAGGCAACTCCCAAAGAGGACTTACAGCTGAGAGCTATCAACTCACAACATCTGAGCACCTGGGAATAAACACTTCTTTCCTGGAGGCAAGATCTTTGACAGGGAATCTCAACATCCATAAAAATGTATTAATTGAGTAGACAAGGTTCACCACAACTATAATTTGTTTCTAAAAAATTCCACTTCTGACACCAAATATATGGGGTTTCCACACCAAGAAATTCTCCACTTCTCTGCAGACACCAATTTGGTGTCCTACAATTTACTCCAGTGCTGACACTGTTCAGAGTTAGCACAGACCCCATGGGTTAACAACTCAGTCCCACAAAACTGCTCCTCATTCCAGATGCCAGTTGCAAATATTGAGTGCCCAGGATACCCCACTCTTCTGTCCAACTTGGTCAGAGGTTCCCACAACTCTCTCCTCAGCTTTGATAATTTGCTATACTGGCTCACTGAACTCAAGGAAACACTTTCCTTACATTTACCAGTTTATTAAAAAGAAAGGATACCAATGAATAGCCTGATGAAAAAGAACAGAGGACATGGTTGAGAATGGTCCTGAGTGTACAGGCTTCTGTCTCCACGGAGTTAGAGTGCACTGTACTCCCGACAAATGGATGAGTTTGCCAACCGGAAGATCTCTAAACCCCATAGTTTAGTGATTTTTATGGTGGTCTCATCATGCAGGCATGATTGATTATTAACTCAATTTCCAATTTTACTCCCCTTCCTGAAAGATAGGTGTTGGGCCAAAAGTCCCAAGCTTCTAATCATGGCTTGGTCATTAACAGCGCCCATCCTGAAGCTATCAAGCAGCCCACCAAGAGTCGCTTCATTAGAACAAAAGACACGCCTATCACCCAGGAAATCCCAAGGGACTTACGAGCTCTGTGTCAGGAACTGAGTGCAGAGATCAAATATATATTTCTTGTTATTTGTCAGCTGCTTCATTCACCACCTACATAACATAAAACAACCTGGTTGGCTGCCACTTCAGCCAAAATCAAATCACACAGAGGTGAAAGGAAATACATTATTTTCCTGTGGTTTATCCTCTTATTAAATGTGTTCTCAATCCAGCATCTTACTAAGATTCTTAGACTTTGAATTCTTCTGCATAGCTTAGGCTAAGTTGCATTAAAAAAAAAAATCACAAAGACTCAGTGACTTAACAAAAAAATGCTAGTTTCTTGATAAAACTGCATGTCCAATTTGGATTGCTGGGAAACCTCTCCTCATTATAGTTACCCCAGAAAAAATGCTGATAGAGGTTCTATCTTTATATGTGCTTCCACATAGCAGAAAGAAGGGAACTTAGTGAGCCCATTTTGTTCACTCAAGCTAACCCTCTTTAAGTTTCAATTTGATGCTAATTCTATTCATGTCCTTATGCTTTATCTATAACATTATTTCTGTCCCTAACTTTATCTTTAAAACTGTCCCTATATGTAATCCTACCTCTGCTCTTAACTTTATGGTTCTAACCCCTAACCCTAACAATTTTCTCTAAATTCTAACATTACCTCTAACTGTGATTCAATTCCAAAACCTACTAGGACATTATATTACAGAGCTGGCATAACTTACATGAAAGCTGCTCCTAGACTCTAAAATATTTTGATGTCACTGTATGGTTTTAAGGAGAAGTGTACAGGCCTGTAAGTGTCAGGGATACGGGTTCTGTTGGGGCTCAGAACAGAATACCCCAAATTATGGTGCTCAGAAGCAAGGGTCTGAGAAACAGGAAGTTCTGTGTCACCTTCTTCTGCCCTCCTTTCTCCCCCAATCCAGGTCATAGAAACTAGAATTCCTCTTCCACAAGGCAGCTCATAGAAACTAGAACTCCTAGTCCCTAAAGCAAACCATAAAATGTAGAGAGGTCACTCTCTGACTTACCTCTCCTGAAAGTAGGTGTCTTCATTCATTTTGTGCTGCTCTAACAGGATACCTGAGACTGGGAGATTTATAAAGAACAAAGATTTATTCCTTATAGTCTGGAAGCTGAGAAGTCTAAGATTGAGAGGCCTGCATCTGGCAAAGGGCCTTCTTGCTACATCATCCCATGGCTACAGATGGTGGGGCAGGAGAGCACATGAGAGAGAGACAGACAGAGAGAGAGAGAGAGAAAGAGAGAGAGGAAGGGGGACCAAACTCATGCATTTATCAGGAGCCTGTTTCCTTGATAACTAACCCACTCCCATGGTAACAGCATTCATCCATACCTGAGGGCAGAGCCCTCATGACCTAATCACCTCTTAAAGGTCCTACTTCGCAATACTGTTGCATCGGGGATTAAATTCTTCACATATGAACTTTTGGGGACATGCTCAAACCATAACAGTAGGCCATAAGACCCACATTCCAGAGGGGTCCTGCCCCATACCCAGGAAAGAAGAAATGCTACACAAGGAGGTTAAGGAGAATCTAAACAAATAGGTCTTGCTTAGTCCCTCCCAGTTTATTACCACTAAATCATACCCTTTGTCTCCAATCACATTTCTACACTATGGTCCATTCGCCATTGAATTGAAACATAAAAATAGAATTTTCCTTGGTTCTTTGGGTCTTTGTTTCTAAAGTCTCCCATGTCATGTAATATTTTGATTGAAAAAAATCTGTTATACTTTTCACTTGTTAATCTGCTTTTTGTCATAGGAGTGTTGTCTGTGGACCTGGAGATGGGTGAGGAAAAGGTAATATACATTTTAGCTTCTACACTTCTCAGTAAACCCTTAAAATGTAAGCCTACTCCAGTTTCAGTTATCTCCAGACCCCATCATTAAGCACTTGCCTGCTAACACTCATTCCTTTCCTCTTTTTGATCTGTAGCATTGAGATTTTTCTTTTTTATCTTTTTTCAGTTTTACAGTATTTTATTTTTTGACAGTAATACAATCAATATTACAGGGAAGCAATACATGATAATGTTTTATTGGAGTTACTTTTTTTTTTTTAACATTTATTGTGGCATGATCTACATGTCTGGGCCTGGTAGTAGGATGAGGCTTGGCAGCAAACGGGCATGAGGAGGTTTTGGGGGTGATGGAAATGTTCTAAAACTGGATTGTGGTGATGCTAGCACAACTCTATCAATCTACTAAAGAGTATTGAATTACACACTTACAATAAATGTCTGCATTACTTAGAGTGGGGGCTCCGTGAACAATGCATTCAAGTAGGTGCTGCATTAGTCAGGGTTCTCTAGAGGGACAAGACTAACAGGATTGATGCATATATGAAGGGGAGTTTATTACAGAGTATTAACTCACACGATCACAAGGTGAAATCCCACAAAAGGTTGTCTGCAAGCTGAAGAGCAAGAAAGCCAGTGGTGGATCAGTCCAAGTCCCAAAACTTCAAAAGTAGGGCAGCTGACAGTGCAGACTTCAGTCTGTGACCAAAGACCCAAGAACCGCTGGCAAACCACTGGTGCAAGTCCAAGAGTACAAAAGCTGAAGAACTTGGAGTCTGATGTTCAAGGATAGGAAGCATCCAGCATGGGAGAAAGATGAAGGCCAGAAGACTCAACAAGTGCTCTTCCATTTTCTCCTGCCTGCTTTATTCTAGCCATACTGGCAGCTGATTAGATGGTACCCACCCAGATTGAGGGTGGCTCTGCCTCTCCCAGTCCACTGACTCAAATGTTCATCTCCTTTGGTGACACCCCCACATACACACCCAGGAATGATACTTTGCAACCTTTAATCCAATCAAGTTGACACTCTATATTAACCATCACAAGTAATGAATTCGAAGATACCACCACAGTGATTTTGGCAACCTCTGGGCAAACCACTGCCTATGTGGCCACTGGAACTTCCTGACAGCTTAGATCTCTTATCTAGGTAAAAACTAGGACTTTAGCAATTTTATTGGTTTCTCCAGAATACTTTTACAGTTTTACACCACCATTGCTGTTCTGTAGCCTACAGGGGTTTTGGAATAAGCTAATCCACCCGGCTACCTCCTGATTCTGACATCCCTCTTCAGAAATGGAAAGAGGTTTAACTGACTCAAAATTCAGCATGGCTGGGGAGGCCTCAGGAAACTTACAATCCTGGTGGAAAGGGAAGCAAACACATCCGTTTTCACATGGCTGCAAGAAGAAGTGCAGAGTGAAGGGGTAAAAAGCCCAGGAAGAAGTGCAGAATGAAGGGGTAAAAAGCCCCTTATAAAACGATCAGATCTCACGAGAACTCATTCACTCTCACAAGAACAGCATGGGGGGACTGCCCGTATGATTTAATCACCTTCTATGAGGTCCCTCCCCAAACACATGTGGATTACAATTTCGATTACAATTCAATACGAGATTTCGGTGGAGATTCAGAGCCAGACCACATCAAATAGTCTGTATTATTTTTTCATGTCTCATCCTTTTATTCATAATAGTCATTTATACTTTCCATTTTTTATGAGTGCTGGCATAAATTCTCGAACTAGACTTTGATTTGTTGATTTTATATTCTGAAATATCCAACATGTTATTAACCGAGTATATTTTTAAATTTATATTTTTTATTTTGTTTTTTATCTGAATGTCATTATTTCTGATTTCAGATTGCTTCCTTTTTATGGATGCAATGTCCTCTTGTCCTCTTTAAATGTGCTATTCTTTTGGTTAGAATTGTTATTATTTTTGTTAGTGTACTGGTTACAAATTTGCATCAATTTTGAATCATCTGTGCCTATCTTAGTTTCCAATAAGCCTTTTTTATTTTTAGTGAAAGATTGTGTAGTATGTGAGCTTTACATTTCTGGAATGCATATATCACATCATATCAAAATATGTATAATGTAAATTAATTTTACTAGATTTAGGGGGGATCTGTCAGCCTAAGGATTCACACAACAGGGACAGTCTCTAGTACTCTCAATGGTTTCTTTTTACTGTGTTTTCTATGATAGCCCTAAGTTACCCGGAACATCACCCATGGCCACCAAGTTGTGTGACTCTGGCAGTGTAAGTGAATGGCATCTCCTGGAGTTGTGCAAGGCAAAATCCATTCAGCTTTGTGTGATCGCTATGGCACTATACCTCCTAATTAATTGGCATACTTGTTTTCATTAAAAATCCACTGTATGTAAGGGTCTTACTTTAGTTATTATGTGTTCCCATAGCTGAGTATCTTGCCAAAATCTGGAATGCCCCCTATTCTATGTTAGGCTCCACCTAGTTAATTGACTGCTTATAAAATGAATCAGATAAAAATTTCAAAACACAAAGAAACAGAGTCATCAAAGAGATTTTATACATCTCCCTTTATTTTTTACCTAATAGAATATTAATGATTAGATATTCCTTTCAATGATTTTCAAATCTCTGTTAGTGAGGTTTCTTGCCTTTATTTCCCCAGAAGTTGTAATAGTTTACTATGCCCTCCAAATTGAAGGAACTGATAAAGAGAAAGACAAGCCCAAATTCAAGCTTCATAGACAGATGCTGGTAACTGCTCTGAGGGAATAAAGTCTTCTGATTTTGACTTTTTTAACCTTTCCTGAGGCAGGATCAATGGACAATAAGAAAATTCAATTTTTGCATTTTACATTTCATTTCTTTTTAAGGCACTGAAAGACAGATATTTTTTTCCGATTCTATAATAGAACCATGAAAAAGTTGTATGCATACATGAGTTCTAGACAACGAGATATGGACTTTTGCTGATTAAAATATGCATCCAGTTCCTGCCCCTGGGTCACAACATGTGTAAGTCATCTCTTGGGATCTAATGGTCAGAGACTTCTGATATTATGTTTTAGGAGTACTAGTCACAGTTTATAAATCCCATCTCTTTCTAGGAGAAAGATTGACTTCTACATGGCCAATTTCCAAAAACTCTTGGCCTCTAAGCAGTATTATCTAAGGGTTTTCTGAAAGGTTTTAAGTGTTAGAGTGAAGGATGTGGCCAACTCCTTAGTACGCTGATGCTGGTTGAGTTTTCTATCCATTCTTCCCAACCAATTCCTTCCAAGTGTTTTTTTCTTGTCCCTGGAATTGCCTTCTTTGTGAATTTGCCTATGCATATTTGGCATATCAAGGTGAAAACAATGCCCCTACACTTGGTCCTGTATTTTATATAACTTTCAGAAATTTGAGGTTACTGTTGGCAATGTTCCCTACTTTCTAGCATTTATCCAAAATTTGCACAAATTATTGTATTTCTTGATATGGTTTGGATCTGAGTCCCCACCCAAATCTCCTCTTGAATTGTAATCCCCAATGTCAGAGGCAGAGGCTGGTGGGAGGTAATAGAATCATGGGGGCAGTTTCTCACGAATGGTTTAGCACCATCCCTCTTGGTGCTGTTCTCGTGATAGTGAGAGAGTCTTCATGAGATTTGGCTGTTTAAAAGTGTGTAGCACCTCTCTCTCTCTCTCTCTCTCTCTCTATCTTGCCGCTCCAGCCATGTGTCATGCCAGCTCCCACTTTGTCTTCCACCATAATTGTAAGTTTCCTGAAATGTCCTCAGAAGCTGAGCACATGCCAACATCATGCTTCCTGTATAGCCTGGAGAATCGTGAGCCAATTAAACCTCTTTTCTTTATAAAGTACTCAGTCTCAGGTATTTCTTTACAGCAATGAAGGAATGGCCTAATAGATTTCTTTTAAAAAAAATCAGGGAGGAAACTTGTATTAAATTTGGCATATAATTCTGCACAGAAGTTCTGTATGGTTTTTATTAAAGCTACCACAGGTAGAGTCCACAAGAAATAAACTACAGAAATTAAAATTACTACATGGCACATTTTGTAAATACACTATATCCTAAATATATTCATGTCAAGCAAATTTCAATACCATTGGGGAAAAAACACAACAAACTGTTACATATTTGATCATATTTTGTATTATTATAAAAAACAATTATATCAGTTATAAGAAATGTATTGATACCTTTTTAGATAAGCACAATAAATATCACCCACTTTAAAATACTGTTATAGAAATGTAATAAGCAAAAAAAATAAGTCTAGGACTACACAGTAGTAAATTTTGAACACAAATGATTACATTTTACTCATTCTTTATGTCACTAATAAGTTAATTTCTTATTATGCAAAGTTGACAATTCAAAATAGAATTATTAAAACATTTGATATGATTAACAGCATATGCTTGGTACTTCCTTTATCTACTGAACTATTGAAATTCCTTGAAGAGTTTGTCTGAATTATCTTCAACTTTAAGACTTTCACTGACAATGAAAAATTGATGATCATAACCTCTGTAGTTTTCCAAACATCCTCCACATAAGGCTTTAGGAAAGTTGATAGAAACAAGTAACAATTCATACTTAATATTGCAAGCATATTGTTATACAATCAGATCCATCATATAACAGACCTGAAACACTCCAGTGCATGCTAATGATCAAGTTCTCACAAACATTGCAGCTACACATTTTATGAGGTGACACAGCTTCATACTGGACAGAGTTTACATAATTGACTTAACTCCATATACAACGAGACTGCATTTAAATAGTGTTCTTGACACAGTTTAGCCCATTACCCTTGATTCCACTAAGATTGACAGGCCTGTTGCTGAAGAGCCCAAGTGCTCTGAGGGGTCTATAGGGCTTGTGGGGAACTTTTCAGGTGTGAACTGCCCTAAAAACTCTCTCTCTGACTACCAATTTCCCCTTAGAAACTACTCCCTTGTATTTTAAGCAAGGTGTTTATTTGATACTTAACAGGGCACATCTGAGTACAATCAACTTTTTTTTAAAACCTCAAATTTAGCTTAAACTCAATATAGCAGTTCCTGAACATTATTTTGTTCAACATCATTTCTTTATAACACTGATAAGGAAAAAAATCGATTCCCAGATGGGGTGTATTAGTTCGTATTCACACTGCTAAAAGAATACCTGAGAATGGGTAATTTATAAAGGAAAAAGGTTTAATTGACTCACAGTTTCTCATGGCTTGGGAGGCCTCAGGAAACTTACAATCATGGTGGAAGGGGAAGCAAGGACCTTTTCCGTAGGGCAGCAGGAGTGAGAAGAGAAAGCAAAGAGGGAAGAGCCCCTTATAAGGCTATCAGTTCTCATGAAAACTCATTCGCTATCACGAGAACAGCATGGCAGAAACCACCCCCATGATCCAATCACCTCCCACCAAGTCCTTCCCTTGACACGTGAGGATTACAATTCAAGATGAGATTTGGGTGGAGACACAAAGCCAAGCAATATCATGTGGCCACAGTCTGTGTGGAGCTTGCACATTCTCCCTGTGTCTGCATGGGTTTTCTCATGTACTCCAGTTTCCTCCCACATCCCAAAGCTGTGCATATTATATGAATTTTCATGTCCTCAAGTCCCAATGTGAGTGTGAGTGCATGTTTGTGTGAGTGTGCCCTGCGATAGGATGGCAACCTGTCCAGGGTTGGTTCCTGACTTAGGCCTTGAGCTTCCAGGAGCGGTTCTACCCACTCAAGACCCTGAACTTGAATAATTAGGTAAGTAATTATTGTACTCAATTTCATTAATCTTTCTCAGATGTATGTATATCTCACATTTATTTCAATGTTATTTATTTATGTATTTATTTTGAGACAGGGTCTTATTCTGTCACCTAGCTGGAGTGTAGTGGTACAATCACGGCTCACTGCAGCCTCAATCTCCCAGGATCAGGTGATTTTCCTACCTCAGCTTCCCGAATAACTGGGACTATAGGTGTACGCCACCACACCCAGCTAATTTTGTACTTTTTGTGGAGATGGGGTTTCACCCATTGCCCAGGCTGCTCTCAAACTCCTGGGCTCATGTGATCTGCCTGCCTTGACCTCCAAAAGTGCTGTGATTACAGGTGTGAGTCACTGCACCTGGGCTATTTCAATGTTTAATATTAGAAGTGTTTGAGGTCTTTATTTAGAAGTTTGGTGATGTTTATTTGGACCAGAAATATGCCATAGGAAATTAACTCTTGTTTATATCAATTAGCCCATGGTAAAACTGGTTTCTTTACACATCATTTCACTTAAAGTTGCAGTTTCCAAGAACCTATGGATGACATTAAATAAGGACTTACTCTAGTAGTTCATTAATTTATTATTTTATTATGGGGATATTTGTTGAACAACTACTCTTTGCTAGGTACTTATTTAGGTACTGGAAATAGAGTGTGAGCAAACAGATCAAAACAATCCCTGGACCCATAGAGCTTACATTCCATTGGGATGGGGAATATTTTTAACTAAGTTATACAATGTGTTATATGATAAGTGTGAGTACTATAAAAAAATGTAAGAGGACTATAGAGGGTTGTGGTGAAGGGGTACAATTTTAAGTGGAGTGAAACTCTTTGTAAGGTCAGCAGAAGCTTCACTGAGAAAGCAATATTTGAAAAAAGACTTGATGGAGATGAGGAATGATCTATGGGGATATCCTGGGGGAGCATCATTACAAGCAGAAGATAAAAGAAAAGCAAGGACCCAAAAATAGGAATGCATCTGAGGTGTTTGGGCATAGCAAAAAAGATGGTGTGACTGGTACACAGTGGGCCAGAGGGACGCTAAGAGGAGATAAAGTCAGAGAGGTAACAGAAGACTTAATCGTGCAAAACCTGAGAAGACATTGACTTGCAGTCTGAGTGAGATGAAGAGCCTTTGCAGAGCCATTATAGACGCTTAGACACCTGCCTTTTTGTGCATTCCTCAACACATACCTTCACAAAAGACCCTGTATTCATAATGTAACCCTGTATATGCTAGTTCTTATCTACCTGTAATTACTATGTATGGTCATAACACTTTCTTATGGTAGCAAAATGGTTATGGGAAATAGACTTTTAAAAGTCAGTTTGATACAAGTCTATCTAAGATAGGGGCATCTTAATTTCAGGAATGAAGAGAGAGAAGCAGAAATTAAAAGTAGGATACCATCAAGAGATTAGGATGAAATACAGGGATTAGAAACTGGGACTTCAATCCCTATCTGAAGAAATAATCTCAAATCACCAAATGAAGCTAGAACTGGGCTCTCGTCCTGTTGCTAAGTAAAAGTCTGCTCTCTCACTGACAGAATACTGAAACTCACTTGCCTAAGGTCACGGCCAAAACTGAGCTGCTCACCTCAAGCCACAGGCAGATAAAAAATGTCCTCCTTGACAGACTGAAATTCCAGTTAATGAGGGTGTAATTTCCAAATTTTCTATGATATGAGTAGGATGGAAACCACGAGATGACAGACTAACAAAAAATTCTTGAATTCTGTCAGAGCAAGACAAAAATAACCAGAGAAGCATTTCAAGAACACCCACAGAAGAGAAAAATGTGTAATGATAGGTTCGAAGGCAAAAATTATAAAATGTATACACCATGAATAACCAAGAGACAGATAGAAAATCAATAATGAGGAGAAATTACACCAGGATCTACAAATAATAGAGCAATATGAAAGCAGCTATAGAATGGGTGTGTCTTGTTTTTTAGAAGATTTAGGAATAAGATTTATAAACATAAAAACAGGAAAATATGAAGTAAAATAGACATGTAAAAGAACCAAGGAGAATCTTAGGAATAGAAAATATAGTCACTGAAAAAAAATAGTGCAGATAAACCATAGATTAGACTGAAATGAAAAGACTATTAGTGATTGGCCAATTTATCCATTTCCCTAAGATAGTGGAGAGGAGTAAACAAATGGAAATTAGGTAAGAAAAGACAGTATGAATTGACTGGCTCCAAGATATAGCTAAAAAAAAAATCAGAAGGAACAAATACACAGAATGAGATAGAAGTATTTTTTAAAATGATAATAGCAGAGAATCTTCAATAAACTGATAAAAGATATCCTTACGGTAAAATGACTTATTGGGAGACAAGGCTGAATATAAAAATATATCCAGAACTGCTAATGTAGTATATTGATAAAGTTCTCATCAATAATTAGTAATTAAGATAAAAATATTTTCATAAAATAAATTTAAGTCAAGAACTAAGTAAAATAAATTTAAAACCACAGAAAGATTTAATGGATGAATAATTTTTTTTTCAATAAATTGTGCTAGAGCTTTTGGACATACATAGGGAGAAAGTAAATCTCAACTGAAATCTCAAATGTTATACAAAACGACTTAAAATGGATCATAGATCTAAGTGTAAAACATAAAACTACAAAGTATATATGAGTTGTGAGGCTTAAAGGGTATATTCTAAACTTTGATTAATAAAATTATTTTTATCAATTTTAATAAAAAACTATTATTCTATACATTCTGTAGAAAAAAATATTATAAAATTATTGATATATAAAGAGGTTATCAAAAATACAGAGCCAAAAATGTGCAGCACAAAAGTATTATGGCACTGTGTTCATGTGTTTTTAGAAATGCACATAGAGATTAATATATAACTGCTCTAGATTACATGATGTTTTAATGTCAACTTTTTAAAATTTGTAATTTGTTGTAATTTCTTTTTTTGTTCTAAATATCCTTTTGTTCTAAATTTTGTTCTAAATGTCCTTGGGCTGAACAGACACAGAGAGTATAGGAGCTTTGACATTTGTGCTGAGGAAATACTTCTCTGGATAGCTTCCTGCTCCTCTATAAAACTATTCTCCCAACATATTTTCTAAGAATGTGAAATGTGAAGGAATTGACACCAGAAAAGCCAAATTCTGCCAATATATTTAAAGAGGTTTATTCTGACTCAGTATGCGTGATCATAGCCTGGGGAAAAACAGCCTCCAGAGGTCCTGAGAAAGTGCACCCAAGGCAGTTGCATTGCAGTTTGGTTTTATACATTTCAGGGACCCAGAAATTGCAGGTAAAATTATAAATCAATACATAAAAGGCAAACATTGGTTTGGCCCAAATAGGCAAGACAGCTCATAATGGGAGCTTACAAGTCATAGGTGGGTTTAGGAATTCTTTAGTTGGCAATTGGTTGAAAGAGTTAAGCTTTGTCTAAAAATTTGGAGTCAGTAGAAAGGAATGTTTAAGTTAAGATAAGGGAATCTGCTGTCATGCAATGCCATACCAGAGTCAGGTTGGAAAGTAAGCCACACTGAGCTGGTTCAAAAAAGACCTGTTTAATAACATTTTATGGTTTGTAACGCATGACTCCCCAGGCCCCTTAGGAAAGAATTTGAACATAGAAAAAAATCAGAGTTTAGTACTCAAAGTAAACTACTTGCTTTAAAGTTCCTTCCCCAAAGATAAATATTTTTTTTCATATGTTTTTAGAATTCACTGGGAGAAGTCACTTTCAGGGGAAAAACACTTGGAACATGTGTCTTTAAATTGCCCCTATTGTTTTTCTGAATTTTCTATCATTCTTTGACTATGGAGAAAGGGCTGTGCTCTGATTAATTTCCTTAATCTGTACAATAATGAATTTGAATTATTAAGCATCATGGATAACAAAGATATATTTTTTAGCAAGAACTTATTTTTATTTCTGCCTATCTGATAAAATGGACTACGAAAACTGTTTGCCAGATGTTTTTTAAATTGCAACCTGAACATCACCTCCCCGCTAAAATCAAGCTCTACGGTTCCTATTGTTAGGGTAGGTAGCTAGTCAGACATGAGCAGGACAGGAGAGGGCTCACTCCAACACACACACCAAGAATGTCAGGCGACCATCAGGTAATGGTCAGGCAGTTTTCACACTGTTTCTCTAAAATAATAATTGGTCACAACCAGCGCCAGGGAAAGGCAGTTAGAAACACCTGAAACTGGTGATTAGCAGCTTCCCAATAAAATCTTACCTTCCCAACAAGTTGGGCAAGTGGGCTCAAGCATGTGCATTAAGATGCAAAATGGCGAAGTTTAACTGGTATATGACCTTCCAGGGACATTCCATTGGTAAGGGAATAATGCCTCAAGTGAGCATGCATACAACTCCAATGAACATACCGAGCATGCTCCCCTCCCAAGTGCTAACAGTCACTGTTCATGCAGACAGCCCACCCCAAGGAAAGAATCAGGAGAGAAGGGATCCAAGACCCCAGAAGTATGCCAACATATAAAACCCTAAGTCAAAAGTCAAACGAGGCACTTGTGTTCCAAGTCGTTCACCTAGCCCTCTTCCAAGTATACTTTCCTTCCTTTTGTTCCTGGTCTAAAACTTTTTAATAAACTTTCACTCCTGCTCTAAAACTTGCGTTGGTCTCTCCTTCTGCCTTATGCCTCCTCAATCGAATTCTTTCTCCTGAGGAGACAAGAATTGAGGTTGCTGCAGGCCCATAGGGATTCACCACCCACAACACTATCTTTCTTCCTCACTTTCTTTTTTCCATAGCACTCATCATGCAGTAGAATAAAACATATATTATTTACCAATTTATTTTATTGTCTAATTCCTCTGTAGGGGAATAAGGGAAAGTACAGCTGATTATGGAGCCAACAAGTCTCCATACCCCGCCCTACTAGTATGTAGGCTACTTGAGGGCAAGGAAACTTTTTCTCTGTTTTACTGCTGTATCTGCAGTGCTTAGAAGAGAGCTTGGCATAGGGAAGAAGCTTAGTAAATATTTATAAAATAAATGGATGAATTAGTTTTTGTGAAGATGGATTTAATTTTAATGCTGTTTTCTTGAATTTATGATATCCAATAACATGTAAGAATCCAGATATTTACCATTAAATGGAGAAATGAATACTTAGATCTTATCCAGGAGTTTACAGACTTCTGGAATTTTGTCTTATATTTGTTTTTACTTCTTCATTATCAGCTCTGAATCCCAATCCAGTAATATGTTTTTCTGTTTCTCAATATGCTCATAAAAAGAAGCAAATAATAATGTTTTTATCCTATTTATTACTATAATAAACATTCACTTACTTGTAGGTAGTTGTTCTCGGCAAAAATAAATGAAGTACTAACGCATGACTTGCTCAATGGAAAACTGTTTTTGGAAGCAGCTCCTTAGGTGTGCAAATTACAAAAAAAACAAGCATTTTTATTGTAGGGGCCAAGGGAAAACTTCCCCTTCACTCTCTGAAGTTTTGGTGAAAATTCAACTCATAAAAGTCACATTAATTGGAGAAAAAGCATATTTATTAACATGCACACAGGGTAGAACAATGGAGTGATTACTCTAATCCCCCAGTGAGGTTCAGAAGCTTATATACTATCTTGAGGTTACAGGAAGAATGAGGGCTTGGATTCTGGCAAGATAGGTTATGTTGCTAGTAAATCATACTATAGTAGTAAAACAGGTCATGGTAGCGAGAAAAGAGGAGGCCAGGCTAGCAAAGGCGATCTTATTATGTAGATGAAACCTCACAGGTAGCAGCCCCCAGAGAGAATAGGCGGTAAGTGCTTCTTTCAGACCTTTAAAGGTGTCAGACTCTCAGTTAATCTTTCGTACATCTGGACAAGGGAAGGCCTCAGAGAAACCCTGGCTGCATCAACGTAGATTCTCTACAGATACAAATCTCCCTAAGGAAAGATAGCTTTGCAGGGCTACTTCATACAGTTTGGCTGTGTCCCCACCCAAAATGTGATCTTGAATTGTAATCCCTATAATCCCCACATGTCAAAGGAGAGACCAGGTGAGGGTAATTGAATCATAGGGGCAGTTTCCTCCATGCTGTTCCTAAGATCTCATGAGATCTGATGGTTTTATAAATGTTTGGTAGTTCCTCCTGCATTCATTCTCCTTTCTGCTGCCTTGTGAAGAAGGTGCCTTGCTTCCCCTTCACCTTCTGCCATGATTGTAAGTTTTCTGAAGCCTCTCCAGGCATGAGTAACTGTGAGTCAATTAAACATCTTTCCTTTATGAATTATCCAGTCTTGGGCAGTTCTTTATAGCAGTGTGAAAATGGACTAACAGACTACTTCTGTTTGTTGGCTTTCTGAACAGCCATCTCAAAATATACTAAATAAATATATTTTGGGGTGAAATATTTTTATTTCCTTCATTATTTTAAGACAAAATCAGCCAACAAAAAGCTGGCCTAAATCTAAGACATAATAAAAACTCAAAAGAAGTCGCGGAACTAAAGTGAGTTGCATTTGTTGCCACTCTTCCTGTTTTGTTTTCTACCTAATAATAAGTGACGAAGAAGAACACATTTCTATGTTCAAACCATGCTCAAACAGAAGAGCATACTATTGGGGACTACTTTCTAGTGATATTGCATAATATGGTGTTTTGACATGCTGAAGAACCCTCAAGGTCCCTCTTATCTCCCCTCACCATCTTTTCTCCCAAAGCATAGGATAAAGTTGTTCTCTGAAGTTCCTTTAGCTGAAGTTCCTTTATCCTTACTTGACCCACCAAGGAGATCAATTGTTTTTTAACTCCCCTGTCTGTTATCTCATTATCTATAGTAGGAAAGAAGATCAAGAATGTAACCATACATGAACAGACCCCTTCACAAGGTAATGTCTGTCTCTCAGACTCATTCAAATGCCGAGGAGAACTATTTACCAGGTTATTTCTGTTCCCTATTCATTCATTCTCTTTAGTAAACATTTGTTGCCCTTCAATAGAATTCCTCATCTCTCACCTTACATAACCTGTTTTGCCAGGATCGAAGACCCCATTCTTTCGGTAACCTCAAACTTCTGCACTTCATTGTGGGTTAGGGTCTTCATTCTGAAGGCTCCCTTGTGTACAAGTTAAATACATGTGTGTGCCTTTTTTCTTATTAATTTTCAGCAGACCTTCAGGGAGCAATGGGAAAGTTTTCCTTGACTCCAATAATAATAATATTGTATTATAAGTACCCTAGATTTTTTGTTAACCCTTTCTCCTATATCTTCCTCTGAATGTTAAATGTTACTTTGTTTGTTATGGAATGTTTAATCTGTAACACTTCTATATTAAGTATACTATTATGTATGGTTTGCAATATTAACTGACTTATGGAGTGGCTTGAGCCTGTGTACCCATGGCTCTAACAAGTGGAAAGGAAGTACTAAGGGCAACTGCCTCCTTGGGAAATCCATGTAGCTTGTGAATTTTGTGATTGAAATAGCATCAATAGTCCAGGAGTGGTGCCTCACACCTGTTATCTCAGCAATTTGAAAGGCCGAGGCGGGTGGATCACCTGAGGTCAGGAGTTCAAGACCAGCCTGGCCAACATGGTGAAACTCAGTCTCTACTAAAAATACAAAACAAAACAAAAATTAGCCGGGCATGGTGGTTGGCACCTGTTATCCCAGGTAATCAGGAGGTTAAGGCAGGAGAATCGCTTGAACCCGGGAGGCAGAGGTTGAAGTGAGATGAAATCATGGCACTGTACTCCAGCCTGGGCAACAGAGTGAGGTTCCATCTCAAAAAAATAAAATAAATAAAAGAAAAGAAATAGCATCAATAAAATTAATAAAAGCCTGATATTGAGGAAAGATGACACAAACTTGCACAGACCGGTTATCTCTAACTTTGTGCCACTCATGACAGGCAGATATTCAAAAGAGGATGGACAGTATACTTGGTATAACTGAATGCAAACACAGTACCTGGAATGAATTTGTCATTGGAGCAAAGGAAAAAAGTATAAATTAGTGTATGTATTTTAATATTATTGAACGCTGGCATTCATTCTACACTCAAATAAAATGTTTTGATACTAATGAATTATTTTGACTTTATTGGGATGACCTTTTCTGTATGAAAGGACAATTGTGTCAAGAGGAGGAAAAGAAGTACAAAAAATAAGTGTTTTTGCATTTTATTGAGAATTTTCTTGATAGTAGTAAGCTTATATTTTGTTTTGTAAATGTATGGTAGAAACATTTAGAAATGTGTCAGAATGTCTCCCTGTAACATTTAGTTGTTTAAATATAAAATTTTGCATGGAATAAGGGCATTTACCTTTTATTCTTTTTGCAAAATGTATTGATATTTTCTAATATAACAGTAATATATTTATTATAAGATGTTCAAAACATAGTAATACATAATGAAAAAACTAAAATTGCCCCATAATCCCAATACTGAGAGAAAACACACATTTCCTTTTATGAGAAATATATGAATTCAGGATATTTTCACATCATGTAGTTTACATGGAAGGAAAAAGTGGGAAAATGGAAAATAGGTGTCAATACCTTGCAGGTTCTCCAGAAGGCTGTATGTGCTCTGAATCAGCAATCAATATATGATGCTTTTTCTCACATAACCAGAATTCATGGGTATAGGAATCAAGTGGTGGAAATGAGTGGTGCCACTCACTATTACCCCTAGTATCCCACAAGCAAAATTTTTGCTTCTGGTCCCATGACCTTATATTCTCCTGGGCTAATGGTCTTATTTTCAAAGGGAGGAATGCTCCCACCAGGAGACACAACAATGATTCATTTGAACTGGAAGTTAAGACAACTGCCTAGGTTCTTTGGGTTCTTCTCATCTCTGAATAAGCAAGCAAAGAAAGGAGTCACTGTGCTGGCTGGGATGACTGATCCTGACTGCAAATGGGAAATTGAACCACTGCTCCATCATGGCAGTAAGGAAGAGTGTGTCTGGAACACAGGAAATCTCTTAGAGTGTCTCTTAGTATTACCATGTTGTCTCAGTCCATTTTGTACTGTTATAGACAATGCCATAGACAGGGTAATTTATAAAGAAGTTTATTTCTTACAGTTCTGGAGACTGGGAAGTCTAAGATGAAAGAACTATAGAAGTTGAAGGCCTTCCTGCTGCATCATAATATGGAGGAAGGCATCATATGGCAACAGAATATACAAGAGCAAGACAGCAAGAGAAAGCTGAATTTACTTTTATAACAAGCCCATTCCCACGATAATGGCATTGATCCATTCATGAAAGCAGAGCCCTCATGACCTAATCAATTCTTTAAGGTCTTACCTCTCAGTATTGTTGCATTGGGGATTATGTTTCCAACACATGAATTTTGGGGGACACAGTCAAACCATAGCACTTGCCCTATGATTAAGGTTAATAGAAAACTACAACAACCCAATCCAGGCAGGACTACTAATTGCCCAGACAATTCTGGAATGAAGTTTTGGGTTACCCTACAGGGCAAAGAACCATGACCAGCTGAGGTGCCTGCTGAAAACAGAGGAAATACAGAATGACTAGTAAAAGAAAGGAGTTATAAATACTAGCTCTAACTAGGTATAAATAAGAGCTACAGAAACAAGGATTGCAATTTAAAAAGTTTTAAATTTTTTGTTTTATTATGAATATATTTGTGTACGTGAATATGTTTGTGTACATGTGAGCATTTCTGTATACATGTGTGTTTTGATTTATATATAGTCTTTGTGTTTCCTCTCTTATTCCTTGATCATGTAACATAAGATATATTGACTTTGTATCATAGTATTTAGGTATTGTTTATTTTACATCATAGTATTTAAGTAATAGAATATTGTATTAGTCTGTTCTTGGATTGTTATAAAGAAATACCTGAGACTGGGTAATTTATAATAAAAGAGGTTTAATCTTCTCACAATTCTGCATGTTGTACAGGAAACATGGAATCATCTACTGGGGAGGGCTCAGAGAGCTTTCATTCATGGCAGAAGGAAAAGTGGGAGCAGGTGTCTTACATGGCAGGGGAAAGATCAAGGTGTGGGGAGGTGCCACACACTTTAAAATGACAAGATCTCACAAGAACTCACTGACTACCACTAGAAAAGTACCAAGAGAGAAATCCATCCCCACAATCCAATCACCACCTACCAGGCCCCACCTCCAACACTGAGGATTACAACTTGACATGAGATTTGAGTGAGGACAAAGATCCAAACCATATCATTCCTTCCAGGGCCCCTGCCAAATTTTATGTTCCCACATTTTAAAATGCAATCATGCCTTCCCAACAGTCCCCCAAAGTCTTAACTCATTTCAGCATTACCTCAAAGGTCTATAGTCCAAAACCTCATTGGATACAAGGCTAGTCCCTTCCACCTATGGGCCTGTAAAATCAAAAACAAGTTAGTTACTCCCAAGATACAATGGGAGTGTAGGCATTGAGTCAATACTCCCATTCCAAAAAGAAGAAATCAGCCAAAAGAAAGAGGCTACATGCTGCCACATATGTCTGAGACCCGGCAGGGCAGTCATTAATCTTAAAGCTCGAAAATAATCTCCTTTGACTCCATGTCTCATATCCAGGACACACTGGTACAAGAGGTAGGCTCCCAAGGCCTTGGGAAGCTCCACCTTTTTGGCTTTGTAGGGTTCAGCCTATACAGTTGCTCTCAAGGGCTACCATTGAAGGTCTGTAGCTTTTCCAGGCATGTAGTGCAAGCTGCCAATGGCTCTACCATTCTGGGGTCTGGAGCATGGGGGGCCCTCTTCTCACAGCTCCACTAAGTGGTGTCCTAGTTGGGGCTAAGTGTGGGGTCTCCAATCCCACATATCCCCTCTTCACTTCCCTAGTGGAGGTTTTCCACGAGGGCGCCGCCCCGGCAGCAGGCTTCTGCCTGGACATCCAGGCTTTTCCACACATCTTCTGAAATCTAGGCAGGGGTTCTCAAGCCTCAACTTTTGCACTCTACATGCCCACAGGCTTAACACCATGTGGAAGCTGCCAAGGTTTACAGCTTACACCCTCTGAAACAGTGGCTAGAGCTATATGTGCTATATGTGGCTAGAGCTATATGTGGCTAGAGCACCCTTTTAGCAATGGCTGGAGCTGGAGTTGTTGGCATGCAGGAAGCAGTGACCCAAGGCTGCACAGGGCAACAGGGCCCTGGGCCTGGCCAACAAAACCATTCTGTCCTCCTAAGCCAGGCCTGTGATAGAAGAGGCTGCCACAATGTTCTCTGAAATGTCTTCAAGGCCTTTTCCTCCCTGTCTTAGCTATTATCACTTGGCTTCCTTTTAGTTATGCAAATTTCTGCAACTTGCTTGAATTCCTCCCCTGCAAATGGGATTTTCTTTTCTACCACATGGTTAGGCTGCAAGTTTTCCAAACTTTTATGCTCCACTTTCTTTTTTTGTTTGTTTGTTTTTGTTTTTGTTTTGAGGTGGAGTCTCGCTCTGTCACCCAGGTTGGAGTGCAGTGGCGCAATCTCAGCTCACTGCCAGCTCTGCCTCCTGGGTTCATGCCATTCTCCTGTCTCAGCCTCCCTAGTAGCTGGGACTACAGGCGCCTGCCACCACGCCCAGCTAATTTTTTGTGTTTTTTTAGTAGAGATGGGGTTTCACCGTGTTAGCCAGGATGGTCTCGATCTCCTGACCTCGTGATCCACCCACCTTGGCCTCCCAAAGTGCTGGGATTACAGGCTTGAGCCACCACGCCTGGCCTACTCCACTGTCATTTCAAATATAAGTTCCAGTTTCAGATTGTTTCTTTGCTTACATATATGAGCATAGTTTGTTAGAAACAGCCTGACCACATCTTGAATACTTTGCTGCTTAGAAATTTCTTCTGCCAGATACCCTAAATCATTTCTCTCAAGTTCAAAGTTTCACAAATTCCTAAGGCAGGGGTAGAATTCAACCAAGCTTTTTGCTAAGGCATAACAAAAGTGACCTTTGCTTCAGTTCCAAATAAGTTCCTCATCTCCATCAGCAACGTCCTCAGCCTAGCCATCTCTGTCCATATTACTATCAGCATTTAGGTCACCATCATTCAAAAAGTCTCTAGGAAGTGCCAAACCTTCCTTCATCTTCTTGTCTTCTGCTCTCTCCACACTCTTCCAACCTCTACTCATTAGCCACTTTAAAAGTCTCTTCCACATTTTCAGATATCTTTATAGCAATGCCCCACTCCCAGTACCAATTTTCCATATTAGTCCACTCTCACATTGCCATAAAGAAATGCCTGAGACTGGGTAGTTGATAAGAAAAGAGGTTTAATGGATTACAATTCTGCAGGCTGTAGAGAAAGCATGGTGGCATCTTCTGAGGATAACTCAGAGCTTTTATTCATGGTGGAAAGCAATAAAGGAGCAGATGTTTTACATGGCAGGAGCAGGTGGCAGGGGAGGTGCCACACACTGTTAAATTACCAGATCTCCCAAGAACTCATTCACTATCACTAGAACAGCACCAAGGGGAAATCTGCCTCCATGATCAAATCACAACCCACCAGACCCCACCTCCAACAATAGGGATTACAATTTGATATGAGATTTGGGCAGAGACACAGATTCAAACAATATCAAATATCAAAGAGAAGAGTAAACATTGCTCAAGGACTTTACTTCCTTTTCTAGGGAAGGAGTTTGTGCATTTCCAGTTTTATGCAGGATAGCTATATTGTATTAGGCAGAATTATGACCTTGTCATTCATTATCCTTTTTTGGATATTAGGTATGATTTAAGGAGATAAGTATGGGTGTCAAGTTGACAAGAGGCGGATTTGTGATGGCTGATTTTAGGTGTCTACTTGACTCAGCTAAAGAATACCCAGATGCCTGCTCAAATATTATTTCTGGATATGTCTGTGATAGTGTTTCCAGAGATTAGCATCTTAATCAGTAGGTTGAGTAAAGAGTATTGCCCTCACCAATGTGTGTGGACATCACCCAATCAATTGAAGACTTAAATAGAACAACAAGGCTGAATAAGAGGAAACTCCTATCTGACTGCTTTAAGCTTGGATGTCATTCTTTCCTGACCCTCATACTTGAACTGAAACATTGGCTCTTCTTGGGCCACAAGCCTGCCAGCTTCTGAGCTAGAAGTTACACCACCAGTTCTCATGGTTTTCAGAACTTTGAACTCAAACTGGAATTACACATTGGCTCTCCCAGGTCTCCAGTGTGTACCAACTGAAGGTCTTGCAATTTCTTAGCCTCCATAATTGCATAAGCCAATTGTGTGTGTGTGTGTGTGTGTGTGTGTTTGTGTATGTGTGTATCCCCATTTGGTTCTGTTTCTCTGAGGAGCTCTAATACATTTCCCTTACAACCTCCAGAAAGAACCAATCCTGCCTACCAACACACCTTGAATTTAGCCCAGTGAGACTCATTTCAGACTTCTGACCTTCATAACTATAAGAGAATAAATTTGTATTAAGTCACTAAATTTGTGCTGATTTGTTACAGCAATAGTTGGAAACTAGTAACCATATGTAATTAGGTCAAATTCTGAATTGTGTTGTTCAGTTATTCTTTCTATATGCCTACTATTTCAGTCTGAGGTCATTTTCCTTCTATCAGAAGTGTTCCCTTTAACAACTGTGATAGCTCAGACCTGATTGTGATGAATACTCTTAGGTCTTACTCATCTTTAGTTTTCAGAAAATTATGATGTATCTAGCTGTGATTTTCTTCGTATTTATCTTGCTTGGGGTTTACTGAGCTTCTTAATGGGTAGGTTTATATCTTTCATCAATTTCAAAAAAATATCATTGGCTATAACCTTTTTGAATATTGTTTCTTTCTTATCTCCTCTCTACTCTTTGGACCTTAATTGCTCATATGTTTGATGTATGAACATATCCAACATATCTCTTATACTGTTATTTTTTATCCATTTTATATTTCTATACTTCAGTTTAGCTGTTTTCTATTGACCCTGCTCTTGTTTAACTAATTATCCTATGTCTAACCTACTATTAAGCCAATCTGTTATTAGTTTCAGATATTATATTTTTCAGTTTCAAAATGCTCACTTAATTATATACAGAGGTTTCAATTCTAAAATCATCCAGTCTTTATTTGTGGGTCATTGTCTATATTAAATTGAAAAGTTCATGCATATATTTTTAAGTATTAGTTCACTCATTTCAATATCTGGATGGCCTGTGAGAAAGCTTCTATATCTTGACTATCTGTCATATCAGCTTGCCACTTTGTATGTCTCATAATTTTTTTCTTTTTTTTAATTATACTTTAAGTTCTAGGATACATGGGCGGAATGTGCAAGTTTGTTACATAGCTATACACATGCCATTGTGGTTTGCTGCACCTATCAACCCATCATCTACATTAAGTATTTCTCCTAATGCTATCCCTCTCCCAGCCCCACAACAGGCCCGGGTGTGTGATGTTTCCCTCCCTGTGTCCATACGTTGTCATTGTTCAACTCCCACTTATGAGTGAGAACATGAAGTTTTTGGTTTTCTGTTCTTGTGCTAGTTTGCTGAGAATGATGGTTTCCAGCTTCATCCATGTCCCTGCAAAGGACATGAACTCATCCTTTTTGCATAGTATTCCATGGTGTATATATGCCCCATGTTCTGTATCCAGTCTATCATTGATAGGCATTTGGGTTGGTTCTGAGGCTTTACTATTGTGAACAGTGCCACAATAAACGTATGTGTGCGTGTGTCTTTATAGTAGAATTATTTGTAATCGTTTGGGTACATACCCAGTAATGAGATTGCTGGGTCAAATGGTATTTCTGGTTCTAGATCCTTCAAGAATCACCACACTGTCTTCCACAATGGTTGAACTAATTTACACTTCCACCAACAGTGTAAAAGCGTTCCTATTTGTCCACATCCCTTCCAGCATCTGTTGTTTTCTGACTTTTTAATAATCGACATTCTAACTGGCATGAGATGGTATCTCCTTGTGATTTTGATTTGCATTCCTCTAATGACCAGTAATGATGAGCTTTTTTTCATGTTTGTTGGCTGCATAAATGTCTTCTTTTGAGAAGTGTCGGCTCATATCCTTCACCCACTTTTTGATGGGGTTGTTTTTTTCTTGTAAATTTGTTCAAGTTCTTTGGAGATTCTGGATATTAGCCCTTTGTCTGATGGATAGATTGCAAAAATTTTCTCCCATTCTGTAGGATGCCTGTTCACACTGATGATAGTTTATTTTGCTGTGCAGAAGCTCTTTAGTTTAATTAGATCCCATTTGTCAATTTTGGCTTTTGTTGCCATTGCTTTTGGTGTTTTAGTCGTGAAGTTTTGCCCATGCCTATGTCATGAAAGTTATTGCCTGTTTTCTTCTAGGGTTTTTATGGTTTTAGGTCTTACATTTAAGACTTTAATCCATCTTGAGTTAATTTTTGTATAAGGGGTAAGGAAGGGGTCCAGTTTCAGTTTTCAGCATATGGCTAGCCAGTTTTCCTATCACCATTTATTAAATAGGGAATCCTTTCCCCATTGCTTGTTTTCTCAGATTTGTCAAAGATCAGATCATTGTAGATGTGTGGCGTTATTTCTGAGGCCTCTTTTCTGTTTCATTGGTCTCTATATCAGTTTTTGGTAACAGTACCATGCTGTTTTGGTTACTGTAGACTTGTAGCATAGATTGAAATCAGGTAGTGTGATGCCTCCAGATTTATTCTTTTTGCTTAGGAGTGTCTTGCCTGTGCAGGCTCTTTTTTGGTTCCATATGAAATTAAAGTAGTTTTTTGTTTGTTTGTTTGTTTTTTAGACGGAGACTCACTCTGTTGCCCAGGCTGGAGTGCAGTGGCACAATCTTGGTTCACTGCAAGCTCTGCCTCCCGGATTCATGCCGTTCTCCTGCCTCACTGAGTAGCTGGGACTATAGGTGCCCGCCACCACACCTGGCTAATTTTTGTATTTTTAGTGTTAGCCAGGATGGTCTTGATCTCCTGACCTCGTGATCTGCCTGCCTTGGCCTCCCAAAGTGTTGGGATTACAGGTGTGAGCCACTGTGCTCAGCTAAAGTAGTTTTTTTTTTTTTACTTCTGTGAAGAAAGTCAATGGTAGCTTGATGGGGATAGCAACAAATCTATAAATTACTTTGGACAGTGTGACCATTTTCATGATATTGATTCTTCCTGTCCATGAGCATGGACTGTTTTTCCATTTATTCATGTCCTCTCTTATTTCCTTGAGCAATGGTTTGTAGTTCTCCTTGAAAAGGTCCTTCACAACCCTTGTAAGTTGTATTCCTAGGTATTTTATTCTCTTTGTACCAATTGTGAATGGGACTTCACTCATGGTTTGGCTCTCTGTTTGTCTACTATTGGTGTATAGGAATGCTCGTATTTCTGCACATTGATTTTGTATCCTGAGACTTTCCTGGAGTTGCTTACCAGCTTAAGGAGATTTGGGGCTGAGACGATGGGGTTTTCTAAATATGCAATCATGTCATCTGCAAACAGAGACAATTTGACTTCCTGTCTTCCTATTTGAATACTCTTTTTTTCTTTCTCTTGCCTGATTGCCCTGGCCAGAACTTCCAATAATATGTTGAATAGGAGTGGTGAGAGAGGACATCCTTATCTTGTGCCAGTTTTCAAAGGGAATGCTTCCAGTTTTTCCAATTCAGTATGATATTGGCTGTGGGTTTGTCATAAACAGCTCTTATTATTTTGCGATATGTTCCCTCAATATCTGGTTTATTGAGAGTTTTTAGCATGAAGGGTGTTGAATTTTGTCAAAGGTCTTTTCTGCATCTATTGAGATAATCACGTGGTTTTTGCCATTGGTTCTGTTTATGTGATGGATTACGTTTATTGATTTCCATATGTTGAACCAGCCTTGTATCCCAGGGATGAAGCCAACTTGATCATGATGGGTAAGCTTTTTGATGCGCTGCTGGATTCAGTTTGCCACTATTTTACTGAGGATTTCTGCATCGATGTTCATCAGGGATATTGGCCTGAAATTTTCTTTTTTTGTTGTGTCTCTGCCAGGTTTTGGTATCAGGATCATGATGGTCTCATAAAATGAGTTAGGGAGGATTCCCTCTTTTTCTATTGCTTGGAATAGTTTCAGAAGGAATGGTACCAGCTCCTCCGCACCTCTGGTAGAATCCAGCTGTGAATCTGTCGGGTCCTGGACTTTTTTTGGTTGGTAGTCTATTAATTACTGTCTCAATTTCAGAACTTGTTAATGGTTTCTTCAGGGATTTGACTTCTTCCTGGTTTAGACTTGGGAGGGTGTATGTGTCCAGAAATTTATTCATTTCTTCTTGATTTTCTAGTGTTTAGAGCATTCTCTGATAGTAGTTTTTATTTCTGTGGGATCAGTGGTGATATCCCCTTTATCGTTTTTTATTGTGTCTGTTTGGTTCTTCTCTCTTTTCTTCTTTATTAGTCTGGCTAGTGGTCTATCTATTTTGTTGATCTTTTCAAAAAACAGCTCCTGGATTCATTGATTTTTTGGAAGGGTTTTTCATATCTCTATCTCCTTCAGTTCTGCTCTTATCTTAGTTATTTCTTGTCTTCTGCTAGCTTTTGAATTTGTTTGCTCTTGCTTCTCTGGTTCTTTTAATTGTGATGTTAGGGTGTCGATTTTAGATCTTTCCTGCTTTCTGTCGTGGGCATTTAGTGCTATAAATTTCCCTCTAAACACGGCCTTAGCTGTGTCCCAGAGATTCTGGTACATTGTGTCTTTGTTCTTATTGGTTTCAAAGAACTTATTTATTTCTGCCTTAATTTCACTATTTACCCAGTAGTCATTCAGGAGCAGCAGGTTGTTCAGTTTCCATGTAGTTGTGCGGGTTTGAGTGAGTTTCTTAACCCTAATTTCTAATTTGTTTGTGCTGTGATCTGAGAGACTATTTGTTATTATTTCCATTCTTTTGCATTTGCTGAGGAATGTTTTACTTCCAATTATGTGGTCAATTTTAGAATAAATGCGATGTGGTGCTTAGAAAAATGTATATTCTGTTGATTTGGAGTGGAGAGTTCTGTAGATGCCTGTTAGGTCTGCTTGGTCCAGAACTGAGTTCAAGTC
Organism: Piliocolobus tephrosceles; assembly: GCF_002776525.5. Classification (NCBI taxonomy): domain Eukaryota; kingdom Metazoa; phylum Chordata; class Mammalia; order Primates; family Cercopithecidae; genus Piliocolobus; species Piliocolobus tephrosceles. The sequence continues at coordinate 39,208,440 of NC_045445.1, read as the reverse complement.
CTGAATATCCTTGTTAATTGTCTGTCTCATTGATCTGTCCAATATTGACAGTGGAGTGTTAAAGTCTCCCACAATTATTGTGTGGGAGTTTAAGTCACTTTGTAGGTCTCTGAGAACTTGCTTAGATAGTTAGGATAGTTAGCTCTTCTTGTTTCATTGATCCCTTTACAATTATGTAATACCCTTCTTTGTCTCTTTTGATCTTTGTTAGTTTAAAGTCTATTTTTTCAGAGACTAGGATTGCAACCACTGCTTTTTTTTTCTTTCCTTTTGCTTGGTAAGTATTCCTCCATCCCTTTATTTTGAGCCTATGTGTGTCTTTGCATGTGAGATGGGTCTCCTGAATACAGCACACTGATGGGTCTTAACTCTTTATCCAATTTGTCAATATGTGTCTTTTAATTTGGGGCATTTAGCCCATTTACATTTAAGGTTAATATTGTTATGTGTGAATTTGATCCTGTCATTATGATGCTAGCTGGTTATTTTGCCCATTAGTTGATGTGGTTTTTTCATAGTGTCAGTGTTCTTTACAATTTGGTATGTTTTTGCAGTTGCTGGTACAAGTTGTTCCTTTCCATGTTTAGTGCTTCCTTCAGGAGCTCTTGTAAGGCAGGCCTGGTGGTGACAAAATCTCTCAACATTTGCTTTTCTGTAAAGGATTTTATTTTTCCTTTGCTTACGAAGCTTAGTTTGGCTGGATATAAAATTCTGGGTTGAATATTCTTCTCCTTAAGATTGTTGAATAATGGGCCCCACTCTCTTCTGGTTTGTAGGGTTTCTGCAGAGAGATCCACTGTTAGTCTGATGGACTTCTCTTTGTGGGTAACCCAACCTGCCTCTCTGGCTGCCCTTAAGATTTTTTTCCTTCATTTCAACCTTGGTGAATCTGATGATTAGGTGTCTTGGTGTTTCTCTTCTCAAGGAGTATCTTTGTAGTGTTCTCTGTATTTCCTAAATTTGAATGTTGGCCTGTCTTGCTAGGTTGGGGAAGTTCTCCAGGATAATACCCTGAAGAGTGTTTTCCAACTTCGTTCCATTCTCCCCATCACTTTCATGAACACCAATCAAACGTAGGTTTGGTCTTTTCACTTAGTCCCATATTTCTTGGAGGCTTTGTTCATTCCTTTTCATTCTTTTTTCTCTAATCTTGTCTTCTCACTTTATTTCATTAAGTTGATCTTCTGTCTCTGATTTCCTTCTTTCTGCTTGATCGATTTGGCTATTGATGTTTGTGTATACTTCAGAAAGTTTTCATGCTGTGTTTTTCAGCTCCATCAGGTCATTTATGTTCTTCTCTAAATTGGTTTTTCTAGTTTGCAGTTCCTCTAGCTTTTCTTCAAGGTTCTTAACATCCTTGCATTGGGTTATAACATGCTCTGTTAGCTCAGAGGAGTTTGTTATTACCTATCTTCTGAAGCCTACTTCTGTCAATTTGATAAATTCATTCTCCATCCAGTTTTGTTCCCTTACTGGAGAGGAGTTGTGAGGAGAAGAGGCATTCTGGTTTTTGCAATTTTCAGCATTTTTGCACTGGTTTTTCCCTATCTTTGTGAATTTATCTACCTTTGGTCTTTGATGTTGGTGACCTTTGGATGGGGTTTTGATGTGGATGTCTTTTTTTGTTGATGTTGATACTATTCCTTTCTGTTTGTTAGTTTTCCTTCTAAAAGGCCCCTCTGCTGCAGGTCTGCTGGAGTTTGCTGGTGGTCTGCTCCAGACCCTGTTTGCCTGGGTATCACCAGCAGAGGCTGCAGAACAGCAAAGATTGCTGCCTGTTCCTTCCTCTGGAAGCTTTGTCCTAGAGGAGCACCCACCAGCTGGAGCTCTCCTCTATGAGGTGTCTGTCAACACATGCTGGGAGGTGTCTCCCAGTCAGGAGGCACAGGGTTCAGGGACCTATATGAGGAGGCAGTCTGTCCCTTAGCAGAGCTCAAGTGCTGTGCTGGGAGATCCACTGCTCTCTTCAGAGCTGGCAGGCAGGAACTTTTAAGTCTGCTGAAGCTGTGTCCACAGCTGCCCCTTCCCCAGGTGCTCTGGCCCCAGGGGATGAGAGTTTTATCTATACGCCCCTGACTGGAACTGCTGCCTTTCTTTCAGAGATGCCCTGCCCAGAGAGGAGAAATCTAGAGAGGCAGTCTGGCTACAGCGGCTTTGCCAAGCTGCAGTGGGCTCCACCCAGTTCAAACTTCCCAGTGACTTTTTTTATGCTGTGAGGGGGAGAAGCCTACTCAAGCCTCAGTAATGACGGATCCCCTTCTCTCACCAAGCTGGAGCATCCCAGGTCAACTTCAGACTGCTGTGTTGGCAGCGAGAGTTTCAAGCCAGTGGATCTTAGCTTGCTGGGCTCCATGAGGATGGGGTCCACTGAGCTAGACCACTTGTCTTGCTGGTGTTCCAGGAGCCGCTGGGGTATAAAAATAAACTCTCTGTAGCTAGCTTGGTGTCTGCCCAAATGGCCACCCAGTTTTGTGCTTGAAACCTAGGGCCCTGGTGGCATAGGCATCAGAGGGAATCTCTTGGTCTGTGGGTTGCAAAGACCGTGGGAAAAGTGTAGTATCTGGGCCAGAATAAACCATTCCTCAAGGTACAGTCCCTTACAGCTTCCCTTGGCTAGGGGTGGGAGTTCCTCAACCCCTTGGGCTTCCCAGGTGAGGTGACGGCCCACCCTGCTTCTGCTCACCCTTCACGGGTTGCACTCACTGTCTAACCAGTCCCAATGAGATGAGCTGGGTACCTCAGTTGGAGATGCAGAAATCTCCCACCTTCTGCGTTGATCTCACTGGGAGCTGCAGACTGGGGCTGTTACTATTCGGCCATCTTGCTAACCGCCTCGTCTTATAATTTGTATTGCATGTCCAACATTGTTAATTAAAGGACCACAGAAAGTCCACATGATGCTGTCTTGTATCATAGATGGTTCTTCCTTTTATCTATTAAGCTAATGGGATACGGGATGGGAGTAGGGAAGTGATAATGTCAATCTCATAAGGGATTGATCCGATTTTTGCTCAGTTTCAGTTTCTATAAGGCATATTCTACTTTACATCACTAATATTCCTATGTCATATCCATCTGCTGTTTTCAACTAAAACCTTAATGGAGCTTTGTCTCCTCAGCCTGAAAGTTTGTTAGAGATTCAGTTCTGCTATTTAGAAATGCTCAACTTGAAAATTTGACAACTGTCTTGAGTAAGGTATGGTTATGTTTTTGAAGCCCTTCAAATTTTAAGTTTTGTCATCCCAACCTTACAAGAATGCTAAAATCTCTGCTGATCTGTTTGCCCCTGTAGAAGATGAAAGATTTATTTTCCTCACCCATTGTTAAGTTCATGTCTGAGGCCCTTATAATGAACAACAGACTAATATGAGAAAAGCATACAAATTTATTTAATATTAGTTTTATATGAAATGGAAGCCTTCAGAAATGAAGATTCAAAGAAACAAGTAAACTTGTGCATTTTCACACTTAGGTTTGATGGAGAAATGGATAGTTATGGAGAAGTATGATTGGACAAAATGGGTATGACCTAATGGTAATAAACCAAGGAGAAATTAGCAAGGCCTGTTTATTTAGCTTCTTCTTGGTCTGTAGGTATAGGGAAGGACCCTTCTGGAATGAAGGTCTTATGACCTACTTTCTGACTAGGTAGGCCAGGGAATTCTCTATGGCTTGCTTCAGAGAAGAAAGGTGAGAGAAGGTGAGAGAGTGACCTTCCTGCTTCGGTTTTCTCAATTTCCTTCAGTTTAAAATATTTAGTATACCAAGTTGCCATATTTTGGGGTAGCATGTTCTGAGCCCCAACAAGGGCAAGAAGAAGGTGAGTGTGCCCTTGCTACTTCTGTTATTTTCTCAAATGCCAAGCTGCCATATTGTGGGGTAGCATGCCTTGAATCACATCAACCCCATAATCTGCATTTGTAAACTCTTAGTAAATCTAGTTTTAATAATAACAAATGTCTCTAGGTAAAAACAGGACCATAGAACCTTAGTGTCCATTCGTCACTCCTAGGACGTTCAGCTCTAGTGTACTTTTATTTTGCAGGCCCTTGGTCCCAGCTAATCTCTTTTTCCTAAATGCCATAAGACTGCAGGATTTTTTACTTTTCCCTTCAGAAACTTTTAGCTTAGCTATTTAACTTCCCACATAGTCTCATAATATAGCAACCTCTGCGTACTTGAGGCCTCTCTAATTTACCATTTTGTCGCCCCAGCCCCATGTGACCAATAGAAGCTTTACTGGTTTCTCTTTCCCCAGCAGTTAATCTTTGTTCATGCTCAGAATCAGCAAATGACCCCAGTGAGAAAATGATAACCAGTAAACTGCCCACGTGTATAGAGATTTTTACTCTCTGAAATTTCATCAAATTAGGGATCATTGCTTCCATGGTTTTCTAGATTCTATTAGTTACGGTCAGTGGAAACATTAACCTACTGTGACATATTACAGGCTGCCCAGAAGTAAAAGCCCCTTTATTACTTTCTGGAAAGTGATTATAAAAACAAAACTTACTTTGGGTAAAATAATTATTGTACACATATGTAGTCAGGGAGAAGGGTCCTTCTAATTAACTCCATCCTCCTTAATCCCATATATCAGACATTATCGTCATCATAGTTTTCTCATATGCCCTTACAAAATTCTTCCACACATATACACACATATGTGTGTCAGTACTATGTGTAACTTTTATGTATAAAAGATACTACATAGCACTTAAGAGTTTTTCACTCAGCTTTATATTCCAAAAAGGTTTTTAATTCAACTATGAAATTTAGAGCATTCTATGGAAAATCAGGAAATGCACAGCTGTCAGAGGCTTTCGAACCAGAGCAACTCCATCTTAAATAGGGCTGGGTAAAATAAGGCTGAGACCTACTGGGCTGCATTCCCAGTAAGTTAAGGCATTCTAAGTCACAGGATGAGACAGGAGGTCAGTACAAGATACAGGTCACGAAGACCTTGCTGATAAAAACAAGTTGCAGTAAAAAAAGCCATCAAAAATCCACCAAAAGCAAGATGGTGACGAGAGTGACCTCTGATCGTCCTCACTGCTACACTCCCACCAGTGCCATGACTGTTTACAAATGCCATAGCAGTGTCAGGAAGTTACCCTATCTGGTCTAAAAAGGGGAGTCATAAATAACCCTCCCATTGTTTAACATATAATCAAAAAATAACCACTAAAATGGGCAACCACAGCCCTCGGGCCTGCTCTGTCTATGGAGTAGCTATTCTTTATTCCCTTAGTTTCTTTTTTTTTTTTTTTTTTTTTTTTTTTTTTGAGACGGAGTCTCGCTCTGTCGCCCGGGCTGGAGTGCAGTGGCCGGACCTCAGCTCACTGCAAGCTCCGCCTCCCAGGTTCATGCCATTCTCCTGCCTCAGCCTCCCGAGTAGCTGGGACTACAGGCGCCCGCCACCTCGCCCGGCTAGTTTTTTGTATTTTTTTTAGTAGAGACGGGGTTTCACCGTGTTAGCCAGGATGGTCTCGATCTCCTGACCTCGTGATCCGCCCGTCTCGGCCTCCCAAAGTGCTGGGATTACAGGCTTGAGCCACCGCGCCCGGCCCCTAGTTTCTTAATAAACTTGTTTTCACTTTTCACTTTACTCTGTGGACTCACCCAGAATTCCTTCTTGCAAGAGATACAAAAACCCTCTCTTGGAGTCTGGATCCAGATACCTTTCTGGAAACAAGGCTATTTATTTATTTGCAGAAAAATGCTTAAATGTATTTAAATAGTCTTCTTCTGCTGAAAATTTAGGGGTTTTCCAGTATCTTACTAATGCAATTCTGTAGTAAGCATGGATGGCAGCAGGCAAAAAAAGAGAGCTTGTGCAGGGAAACTTTGCCTTATAAAGCCATCAGGTCTTATGAGACTTACTCACTATCATGAGAACAGCACAAGAAAACCCTGCCCCCATGATTCAATTACCTCCCACTGGGTGTCTCCCACAACATGTGGGAATTCAAGATGAGATTTGGGTGGGGACACAGCCAAACCGTATCATTCCACCCCTGGCCCCTCCCAAATCTCATGTCCTTACATTTCAAAACCAATCATGCCTTCCCAACAGTCCCCCAAAGTCTTAACTCATTGCATCATTAACCCAATAGTTCCCAGTCCAATGCCTCATCTGAGACAAAACAAGTCCCTTCTGCCTATGAGCCTGTAAAATCAAAAGTAACTTAGTTACTTCCTAGATACAATGGGGTACAGACATTGGGTAAATACAGCCATTTCAAATGGGAGAAATTGGCCAAAACAAAGGGGCTACAGGCCCTATGCAAGTCCAAAATCCTATGGAACAGTCAAATCTTAAAGCTCCAAAAGTATCTCCTCTGACTCCATGTCTCACATCCAGGTCACACTGATGCAAGAGTGGGTTCCCATGGTCTTTGGCAGCTCTGCCCCTGTGGCTTTACAGAGTATATAGCCTCCCTCACATCCACTTTCACAGGCTGGCACTGAATGTCTGCAGTTTTTCAGGTGCATGGTGCAAGCTGTCGGTGGAACTACCATTCTGGGGTGTGGAGGATGTTGGCCCCCTTCTCATAGCTCCACTAGGTGGTGCCCCAGTAGGGACTTTGTGTGGGGGCTCTGACTCCACATTTCCCTTCTGCACTGCACTAGCAGAGGTTCTCCATGAGAGCCCTGACCGTGCAGCAAACTTTGCCTGTACTTCCAGGCATTTCCATGCATCCTCTAGATTTAGGCCGAGGTTCCCAAACCCCAGTTCTTGACTTCTGTGTACTGGCAGGCTCAACACCAGGTGGAAGCTGCCGAGGCTTGATGCTTACACCCTCTGAAGCCATGGCCCAAGGTCTACATTGGCTCTTTTCAGCCACAACAGAAGTGGTTGGGAAGCAGGGCACCAAGTCCCTAAGCTGCACAGCACAGGGTTCCTGGGCTAAGCCCACAAAACCACTTTTTCCTCCTAGGCCTCTGGGCCTGTGATGAGAGGGGCTGCCATGAAGACACACCCTGGAGACATTTTCCCCATTGTCCTGGGGATTAACATTTGACTCCTCTAACTTATGCAAATTTTTGCAGCTGGCATGGATTCTTCCTCAGAATATGGGATTTTCCTTTCTATTGCATTTTCAGGCTGCAAATTTTCCAAACTTTTATGCTCTGCTTCCCTTTTAAAACTGAATGACTTTAACAGCACCCAAGTCACCTCTTGAATGCTTTGCTGCTTAGAAATTTATTCCGCCAGATACCCTAAATCATCTTTCTCAGGTTCAAAGTTCCACAAATCCCTAGGGCAGGGGCAAAATGCTGCCAGTCTCTTTGCTAAAACATAACAAGAGTCACCTTTGCTCTAGTTCCTGATAAGTTCCTCATCTCCATCTGAGACCACCTCAGCCTGGATTTCATTGGTCCATATCACTACCAGTATTTTGGTCAAAGCCATTCAACAAGTCTCTAGGAAGTTCCAAACTTTCCCACATTTTCCTGTCTTCTTCTGAGCCCTCCAAACTGTACTAAACTCAGCCTGTTACCCAATTCCAAAGTAGCTTCCACATTTTTGGGTATCTTTTCAGCCGTGCCCCACTCTTCCGGTACCAATTTACCAAATTAGTTCCTTTTCATGCTGCTAATAGAGACATACGTGAGACTGGGCAATTTACAAAAGAAAGAGGCTTAATGTGACTTACAGTTCCACATGGATGGGGAAGCCTCAAAATCATGGCAGAAGGCAAGGAGGAGCAAGTCACATCTTACATGAATGGCAGCAGGCAAAAAAGAGCTTGTGCAGGGAAACTCCAACTTATAAAGCCATCAGGTATCGTGAGACTTATTCACTCTCACGAGAACAGTTTAGGAAAGACCTGCCCCCATGGTTCAATTACCTCCCACCAGCTCCCTCCCACAACACGTGGGAATTCAAGATGAGATTTTGGTGGGGACACAGCCAAAACATATCACTGCAGAAGAGAATACAAAAGACACACTGCTAAAGAAAAAAATGATTCAATGACCCTTTTTAAAGCACAGTAAGGCAAACTTTATTCAAGACCATTGCAATGGGTGTCGAGATAACTGCAATAGGGTTTTGCAGTAGGGCAAGCTGACAAATTGGACTCCGTCAAAATTAAAAACATATGCACTTTGAAAGACATTCCTTAAGATAAAAAAAAGGCCAACTATAGACTGGGAAAATATATTTGCAAATCACACATCTGATAGACGACTTTTTTCCAGAATATACAAAGAAATCTCAAATCTTAATAATAAGAAAATAGCTCCATTTTGAAAAGATAAAATATTTTAACAGACCCTTATTTTAAGAAGATACACACATGGCAAATAGGCACTAGTGTAATGAAAGGTAAAATCACAATACAATAAACCCTAGATAGCTATTGAGATAGATAAAACTGAAAAGACTAATCACACTGAGTTTTGGCAAGGCTGTGCAGCAATTGGAACTCTCATACACTGTTGGTTGGTGTATAAAATGATCCAAATACTATGGAAAATGGTTTGGTATTTTCTCAAAAAGTTAAACATATGTCTAGAATATGATCAAGCCATTCCACTCCAAGAGAAATGAAAGCATATGTCCATACAAAGACTTGTGCACAAGTTTTTATAGCAGCTTTATTTGTCATAGCCAAAACCTGAAAACAATCCAAAAGTATATCAAGTGGGTGGATGAACAAAGTATGACATAACCATATAGTAGAGTGAAACTTAGCAATAAAAATAATGAACTTTTTATGCATGCTATGACATTAATATGTCATTAATATGATTCCATAAATGGAAGTATGCACTGTGTATTCTTTTTTTCTTTCACACAGCATAATTTTTTCAAAGAAGTAACTAGTGGCAAGATCATGTGGGAACTTTGGATTTTCAGGTTTTGAATGTGAGGGTCATAAGAACTGTTTTCAAAACGTGATTCTAGTCCCTGTGTTGAATACAATGTAATGGGGTAAAGGTTAAATCAAGGATACCAGTTAAGCATTACTGTAATAGTCCAGCTACAGTAAGAAGTGAGAAGTGGTTGCATTCAGAATGTATTTTGCAAGGTGAATTTGTTGATAGATTGAATATCAGGTATGAGAGAGAAGAGAGTGAAGATGAACAGAGTTCAATGTTTGAATAAAGGAGTGAATACTGCTGCATTTTTCTGAGATGGGGAACACAGAAGGGAAGCAGATTGGAAGTGAAAGAACCAGGCTTTTGATATGAACATTTCCATGTACATATGCATACAGCCATACACACACATTCATATATGTGTAAATATACATATATTTACACACATATGAATATATATCGATAGATGTTTCAAAAGACAGATCTCTGCTCTTGCTTAATGCTCTTCACAAAGATTTAAAAAACTCTTCACATCATATACATAAATAAATACCATTATTTTTAATGTCCTCACTATATTCCATGGTATGAATAAGCCATAATCTATTTAAGCATTTCTCAACTGATAAGCTTTTGAGTTGCTTATTAATCTTTCTGTTAATATAATTCTTTAATATTTATACTTCTACATGTATTATCATAACTTTTGTGGGCACTTTGTATGACTTCCACAACCATTTAGTCAGAATTTTCATTATTATTAATAATTATCTTGAGAGAAAGAATTTTTCATTATTTTTTGTAGCATTAGCCAAGAGATGAAATATCTGACTATATCATATTTCAACCAGGAACAAGAGACCACCCTGGGTTTTTCAAACAAAGGGAATTTAATACTGGCCTTTGTTAGTCAGAAGATGAATGTGCTGAGAAACCAAATAGGAAAAAGTGAGGCAACTCAGAGATAAGAAATGACAGGAAGCTATGCTTTCCCCTATGGAACAGTGACAAAGGATAAGGAGCTATTATTACCAGAGCCCAGAAACTGGGGCTAAAGTGCAGGGGCCTAGAACCAAGGCTGGAATGGGACCATACAGGAGGAAACCATTAGTGGCAAATGAAGCCAGGCAGAAGAATCAGTCACTGTTAGAGATACTAGAGAAAGCACAGAGATGGGAACAAGTACTCTGTCTTCTTCCCTGTTCATACTCCAGCACCTCAGATTTATCCAACCTGATCAGAAAGGAAAGGGCAAAGATGTCTAGGATAGACAACTGGTTTTAATACAGAATAAAGCAAGGAAATAGGTTTTATACCAATTGATTAAAGCATGGATGAGGCAAATATTATAATAATGGCTAGTTGTACCCAAATATGCAGAATGAAGAATTCATCAAACTTTTCCATAAATAGATTATTTCATGTTTATAGATCAGTGTTCTACTTAACGATTTGATCTCTGAGACTCTTAATACCAGGAAAATAGCATCCTAAGGAGCAAATATCAGCTTTCCTATATTGGCAAGTTCCCCTAACAATTATGGATTAATCAAGAGCCATTCGAATTTTTAACACAAAAACAGAAACTGAGGAAAGAAGAAAAGGAGGAAAGAAGGAACAGAAAAAAATATAACATGTCGTTACAGAATTTATTTTCTTGGCTAGATTATTTGGGGAATTACTCTGGTGTCCAAATTATTATATTCCCAAATATGAACTAATATCACCTCCCAAAAAAGAATGATTGTGACTGATTTGGAGATGGAGATCCCTGAGGCCTTAATTTGGATTGGCGTGCCTAATGTGTCAGCACTTGCCAAAGCTGTTTGACGCATACCTTATTTTGTCTGGAGAATAGTTTGGATAGACAGCTCATCAGTGTTTATTGACAGGCATTAAGTTGGTTAGGAACCTGCCTGAACAGTATTTTATTTTTCTTGGTTTGGCTACAACAGCCTGCTCACCACATAAGTCAATTTTTTTTCTGTAGCCTCATCTACCATTTTATTCTGTGGTTGAATGACAAAAAGGTTCTCTGTCTAACACTTATAACAACTCCAGACCTGAATTCTATGTGTCTTTCTGATGTCAGTTGGAAGACTGACTTATTTCTTTAGTATGTGAACAGATATTCCATTATGTAGGGCTTGATGGAGGTTCTATTTATAAGTGTTGAAAGAATTACCTAGTTTCACTTTATATACAGCAGGAATCGTACATCAATATAAGCAAACTGCATGTCTGGCAGACCTCTCTTAGCTATTTAATTGTTAAGATGAGACAAAAAAAAAATGAAATTCTGCAGAACAGGAAATCTCAAATGCCTGTCTACAAACCTGTGCACGATCAGTGGTCTCATAACCACATGGAAAGTTTGCTTTAAAAAGAACCAGGGGAGGCAGGCAGAGCAAGATGGTCAAGTAGATCCCTCCAGTGGTCATCCCTCAACAGGAACACCAAATTGAACAACTGTCTACACAAGAAAGCATCTTAATAGGAACCAAACATCAGGTGAATGATCACAGTACCTGGTTTGAATATTACATCCAGAAAAGAGGAACTGAAGAGGGTAGGAAAGAAAGCCTTGCATTGGCTACACCACCCCTCCCCCTATCACCTCTGAGTGCCATGCAAAGAGAGAATCCACGTGCTTGGGAGAGGGAAAGCAAAGTGATTGTGGGACTTTGCATTGGAATTCAGTGTTGCCCTGTCACAGCAGACCACAACACCAGGCAGAATTCGGCCATCACCTACAGAAGGAGCATTTAAACTAGTCCTGGCTAGAGGGATATCCTCCACTCGAACCATGGGAATCTGAGTTCTGGCTAGCTCTACCACCATCTGGCTAAAGTACCCTGGAGTCCTGAGCAAATTTGAAAGGTAGTCAGGCCACAGGACTGCAGTCTTTAAGTTATTCCAGGTGCTGTGCTGGGCTTGGAGCCAGTAGAATTGGAGTGCACACAACCCAGTTAGACACCAGTTGTGGCAACCAAGGGAGTACTTGCACTACTCCCACCCTAACTCCTGACAGTGCAGGTGGGGAGAGACTTCTGCTATGGAAAGGAGAGGGAAGAGTAAAGAGGATTTTGTCTTGCAACTTGGGTATTAGCTCAGCCACAGTGAAATAAACCACCAAGCTGATTCCTAAAGCCTACAATTCCAAGCCCCAGCTCTTGGAAAGCACTTTTGGACCCACCCTTAGCCAGAACAGAACCTGCCGCTCAGGAAAGAAAGATCCGGTCCTGAGGATTTACCACCTGCTGTCTAAAGAGGCCTTGGGCCTTGAATAAACATAAGTGATAGTCAAGCAGTAGTTACTATGGGTCTTGGGCAAGACCCAATACTATGCTGGCTTCAGATGTGACCTAGTACATCACAGCTGTGGTGGCCATGGGGGTGCTTGCATTACCCATTCCCCAACTCCAAGCAGCCCAGCACAAAGAGAGTCTTTCTGTTTGGGGGAATGTGAGGGGAGAGAACAAGAGACTTTGCCTGGTAAACCAAGGAAATCTCCCAGACCTTACCCAAGCCCACCAAGGTGATACAAGTCTGCAAGAATTGCAGTGATATTGGGTGTGGGGCATCCTCTAGTGTAGTGACCAAAAACTTAGATCACAAGGCTCAATTCCCTTTGAATACCTGGAAAGACTTCTCAACAAGGATGAGTACAAACAAGCCCAGGATGTGAATATTTGAATAAATATATAACTCTGAAATGCCCATACATTGACAAACATCTACAAGCATCAAGAACACCCAGGAAAATGTGACTTACCAAACAAACTAAATAAGACAGCAGTAGCTGATCCAGGAATGACAGAGATATGTGACCTCTCAGACAGAGAATTCAAAATAGCTGTTTTGAAGAAGCTCAATAAACTTCAAGAGAACATAGAGAAAAAAAACCAGAATCCTATCACAGAAATTTAAGAAATAGAAATAATTTTTAAAAATCAAGCTGAAACTCTCGAGCTGAAATATTCAATTAACAAATTGAAAAATACATCAGAGATTTTTTGCAACAGAATTAATCAAGCAGAAGAAAGAATTTGTGAACTTGAAGATATGCTATTTGAAAACATACACTCAGAGGGGACAAAAGAATAAATAAAAAAGAAAGAAGTATACCTACGAGATCTAGAAAATAGCCTCAAAAGGGCAAAGCTAAGAGTTACTGGCATTAAAGAGCAGGTAGAGAGAGAAATTGAGGTAGAAAGTTTATTCAAAGAAATAATAACAGAAAACTTTTCTAACCTAGAGAAAGATATAAATGTTCAGGTACAAGAAGGTCATAGAACACCAAGTAGATTTAGCCTAAATAAGGCTACATCAAGGCATTTAATAACCAAATTCCCAAAGGTCAAGGATAAAGAAGGATCCTAAAAGCAGCAAGAGAAAATAAATAAATAACATATAAAAGAGCTCAACACATCTGACCGCAGGCTTCTCAGTGGAAACCTTACAGGCCAGGATAGAGTGGCGTGACATATTCAAAGTGCCGATTTCCCCAGGCAAACAAAAGCTAAGGGATTTTGTCAACACCAGACCTGTTCTACAAGAAATCCTAAAGGGACTACTTCAATTAAAAAAAAAAAATTAATGAGCAATAGGAAATCATCCAAAAGTACAAAACTCAGTGGTAATAGGATGTATACATACAAAGGGAGAATACCACTAATTGTGGCATGTAAACATAAAAACATGTAAATAGAAATGACAAAGAATTTAAAGGCAGGGGGGATGAAGTTAAAGTGTAGAGCTTTTATTAGTTCTTTTTTTTCTTGTTTGTTAATTGTTGTTTGTAATTGGGGCTTAGTTGTTATCAGTCTAAAATAATTGGTTATAAGATGTTATTTGCAAGCTTCATGGTAACCTCAAATCAAAAAACCTAGAAAAGATACACAAAATATAAAAAGAAGGAAATTAAAACATACCACTGGAAAAAATAATGTTTACACAAAGGAAGACAGGAAAGAAGAGAACACCACAGAACAACCAGAAAACAAATAATAAAATAGCAGTAATAAGTCCCTACCTAGCAATATATATATAATATTGAATGTAAATGAACTAAACTCTCCAATCAAAAGACATAGAGTGGCTGAATGGATAAAAGAAACAAGATCCAATGGTATGCTGCCTACAAGAAACATGCTTCACCCATAAAAACACACATACACTGAAAATAAAGGGATGGAAAAATAATGGAAACAAAACATACCAAAATCTACGAGATACAGAAAAAACAGTACTAAGAGAGAAGTTTACAGGTATAACTGCCTACATCAAAACAGAAGAACTTTAAATAAACAATATAATGATGCATCTCAAAGAACTAGAAAAGCAAGAAAAAAACAAATCCATGATTAGCAGAATAAAAGAAATAATAAATATCAGAGCAGAAATAAATTAAATTGAAATGAAGAAAAAAGCACAAAATATCATTGAAAAGAAATGTCGTTTTTGGAAAAGTTAAAGAAAATTGACAAACCTTTAGCCAGATTAACAAGGAGAAAAGTTGAGAAGATCCAAACAAACTAAGTCGGAGAAGAAAAAGGCAGCATTTCAACTGACAATGTAAAAATTCAAAGGAAAATTAGTGGCTACTATGAGCAACTATATGCCAAAAAAAAATTGGGAAATCTAGAAGAAATGGAAAAATTCCTATACACATAAAACTTACCAAGATTGAACCAGGAAGGAATCCAAAATCTGAAAAGGCCAATAACAAGTAAGGAGATAAAAGCCATAATAGAAAGTCTCCCAGTAAATAAAAGCCTAGGGCACAATGTTTTCACTGCTGAAATCTACTGAATATTTAAAGAAGAACTAACAGCAATCCTACTCAAGCTGTTCTGAAAACTAGAAGAGGAAGACCAGTATTACCCTGATATAAAAACCAGATAAAGACACAACACAAAAAGAAAACTATAGATCAGTATCTCTGATGAATATTGATGTAAAAATCTTCAACAAAATTCTAGCAAACCAAATTCAACAATACATTAAAAAGATCATTCATAATGACCAAGTGGGATTTATCCCTGGGATGCAAGGATAGTTCAACACATGCAAATCAGTCAATGCGATACATCATATCAACAAAATAAAGGACAAAATCCATGGGATCACTTCAATATGCTGAAAAAACATTTGATAAAACTCAACATCTCTTCATGACAAAATGAAACTGAGTATAAAAGGAACATAACCTAACAAAAGCCATATATGACAAACCCATAGCTAGTATCGTACTGAATGGTGAAAAACTGAAAGCCTTTCCTCTAAAATCTGGAACATGACAAGGATACCCACTCTCACCACTGTTATTCAACATAGTACTGGAAGTCCTAGCTAGAGCAATCAGCTCTTCCCAAAAAGAGATAAAAATAAGGGCATGCTAAGTGGAAAGGAAGAAGTCAAAGTATGCTTGTTTGTAGATGATATGATCTTACATTTGAAAAAACCTGAAGACTCAACTAAAAAGCTATTAGAATTGATAAACAAATTCAGTCAAGTTACAGGACACAAAATCAACATACAAAAATCAGTAGCATTTCTATGTGCCAACAATGAATGACATGAAAAAGAAAGTAAAAAAGTAATTCTATTTACAATAGCCACACATGAAATTAAATATTTAGGAAATAGCTTAACCAAAGAAGTGAAAGATCTCCATAATGAAAACTATAAAACACCGATAAAAGAAATTGAAGGGGATACCAAAAAATGGAAAGATATTTTATGTTCAGAGATTGAAAAAATTAGTATTATTAAAATAGTCATACTAATCAAAACATTTTACCCACAACAGATTCCATGCAATCCCTACCAAAATACCAATGACATCTTCACAGAAATAGAGAAAAAATTCCTAAAATTTATTTAGAATTACAAAGGACCAAGAATAGCCAAAGCTATCTTAAGCAATATGAACAAAATTGGAGGAATCACATTACCTGACATTATAGTACTGGCAAAAAAACAGACACATAGACCAATGGAACATAACAGAGAACCCAGAAACAAATTTACACACTTACAGTAAATTCATTTTTGACAAAGATCCCAAGAACATACACTGGTGAAAAGACAGTCTGTTCAATAAATGGTGCTGGGATAACTTGATATCCATATGCAGAAGAATAAAGCTAAACCCCTAACTCTTACCATATAAAAAATCAGATCAAAACGAATTAAAGACTTAAATCTAAGACCTCAAACTATGTAATTACTACAGGAGAACATTGAGGAAACTCTCCAGGACACTGGTCTGGGCAAAAATTTCTTTAGCAATACCCCACGAGCACAGGCAACCAAAGCAAAAATGGACAAATGAGATTACATGAAATTAGAAAGCTTCTGCACAGCAAAGAATACAATCAACAAAGTGAAGAGACAACCCACAGAATGAGAGAAAATATTTGCACATTATCCATTTGACAAGAGATTAATAACCAGAATACATAAGGAGCTCAAGCAACTCTATAGAAAAAAATATTTATTGGTCTTTATTTTTTCATGTGAATTTGAGTTGTTGTCTATTGTCCTCTCAATTCCACCTGAAAAACTCACTTTATTATTTCCTGTAGGTCAGGTGTGCAAGAGACTAATACTCTCAGTTTTTTTTTATTCAGGAATGTCTTTCCCTTTAATTTTTGAATGACAGTTTTCCTGGTTATAGAATTCTTAGTTGACAATTTCTTCTTTCAACACTCTATGTTATCAGACTTCCTGCCAGCCTCAGTGGTTTCTCAAGAGACATCAGCTGTTAATAAGGAGGACCTCTTCTATGTCATGAGTCACTTCTCAGTTGCCATTCTCAAGAATCACTGTCTTTGGTTTTCAACAGTTCAGATATGATGTTTTTAGGTGTGAATCTCTTTGTGTTTATCCTCTTTGAAGTTTATTGAGTCTCTTGGATAGGTAGATACATGTATGTCATCAAATTTGGCGAGATTTCAACCATTATTTCTTCAAGTAACTTTCTTCCTCTTTTTCTCTCTCCTTCCTCTTTTTCTCTCTCTGAACTCCTATTATGCTTATATTAATATGCTTGTGTCACATAGGACTCTAAGATTGTGTTTATTTTTCATTTTTTTCTATTCCTCAGATTCAGCACTCTCAATTGACCTGTTGATGTGTTTTTTATTGTTGTAGTTTTTTCTAGTTTGGTCTTGAGGTCTCTTTGTTGAGAGTGGCCTTAGGCCAAGATAACCACTCTCTAAGTGATCCCTGACTGGGAGAAAGTTAGATTCAGGTGTGTTAGTCAGGTGAGACAGAATGAGGAGGTAAAACCAAAATACATGAAACAGATAAATTTTATTATTTACAAATCCCAGAGAGATTGGGGGTGCTGATGGGGAGTGGAAGGAGACAGGAAATCTGGAGGCAGAAGGGAGCTCAACCAGCATGTAGGGAGAAAGAGCGAGAAAGAGTACCTACGGGACTATGACTTTATTAAGGTTCATGGGTGCTATCCTTTAGGATTTCCCATGGGGAGTGTGGATTGATTAGTTTAAAGAAAGCACACACAAAGGGGGGAATTTATTGACATGACTCTGGTGTCAATCACTAGATTTTTATCATGGTGAGCTGCTGTGGGGTGTGTTGGATTTTGTGTCAGTGAAATGAGGAATGAATAGCTTGTATTACAAACATCACATAAGGAGGGGAAATTTTAGCTAGAACAAAGGGGATGGGGTATGACTGGTTTTCAAATAATTTATGTCAGGCCCAAAAATGAGTGCCCAAGCAGCAAATATATTAAACAAATGTATGATGCTTATATTTAAGTTCACTGGTACTTTTTTCTGTCTCCTAAAATCTGCTGTTGAGTCCCTCTAGTATTTTTTTTTTTTCATTTAAGCTATTGTACGTTTCAACTTCAGAATTTCTTTTTTTGTATATTTTCTCTGTGTCAATATTATTTATTTGGTGATACATCATTCCCACATTTTTTTCCATCATTCTTTAGATATGGTTTCTGTTAGTTCTTTGAACACATAGAAAATAAAACTGATATACCAGCACTTTGGGAGGCCAAGGCGGGCGGATCACGAGGTTAGGAGATCAAGACCATCCTGGCTAACACAGTGAAAACCCATCTCTACTAGGCGGGCGGATCATGAGGTTAGGAGATCAAGACCATCCTGGCTAACACAGTGAAACCCCATCTCTACTAAAAATACAACAACAAAAAATTAGCCAGGTGTGGTGGCGGGCACCTGTAGTTCCAGCCACATGGGAGGCTGAGGCAGGAGAATGGCATGAACCCGGGAGGCAGAGCTTGCAGTGAACTGAGATCACGTCACTGCACTCCAGCCTGGGCAACAAGGTGAGACTCCATCTCAAAAAAAAAAAAAAAAGAAAAGAAAATAACTGATATAAAGAATTTGTCTAGAATGTTCAATGTTTGGGTTTTCTCTGAGACTTATTTTATTTAATACTTATTAATCTTGTGTTTGGGGCATACTTTCTTGTCTCTGTGCATGTCATATAGATTTTGTTGAAAACTGGACATTTTGAAAAATACAAATTGTCAGGTTTGGAAATCAGATTCTCCTCCAATGTTTGTTGCTATTGTGTTTAGGTCCTTTCCTGAATTTATTCTATTAAGTTTGTATTATTTGTCACCTGTGGCCATTATACTCTGTGCTTGGCTAGCTTATGGTCAGCTAGTTATTGAATAGAGTTTTTCTTAAATTTCTAGAACCAATAAAAAAGATATAAAGTAGTCATAACAAGTTATTAATTCAAAAGTAATAGAAAATTTAAAAGATGAGACAATAGAAGGCCCATAACAATATGGTAGATTTAAACCAACAACAATAATCCCTTTCAGTCTAAATCAACTGGATTAATAAAAATCAGACTCAACTGCATGATATATACAAGAAATTCACTTTAAATATTAAAGTATAGGCTACAAAATGGAATACATATATTATGAAAAAAGTAATCATAATAAAGTGGGAGAGGCTATATTAATATCAGACAAAGAAAACATCAAAACAGAATATTACCAGAGATTTAAAAAGACATTTTATAGTGATAAAGGAGTCCATTCATTGGGAAGACAGAACACCAGTAAAAAATGTGTACACAACTAACAGCAGCATTTCAAAATACCAAAAGCAAAAACTGTCAGAACTGAAAAGAAAAACAGACTAATCTATAATTATAGTCAGAGATTACTTTGAATATAGAAAGAAATATTTTTCTTTCTATAATTGATGTAATAAAGTAGACCAAAATCAGTATGTATATAGACAATTTAAACAACACTAACAACCAGAGTTACTTAACTGATATTTGTAGAACATTCAGACAACCATAGCAGACTTTAAATCCTTTTCAAGTGTACATGAAACTTTCAGCGAGAGACTACATGTTCGGCTATAAAATGTATCTGAACTAATTTTTAAGATTGAAATACAATGGAGTATATTCTCTAACCACTATAGAACTAAACTTGAAATCCATAAATAAAGGATATCTGAAAAAGAAATCCCCTAAATATTCGAAATTTAAACAACACACTTGGCCAGGTGTGGTGGCTCATGCATGTAATCCCAGCACTTCAGAAGGCCAAGGCTGGTGGATCACTTAAACTCAGGAGTTCAAGACCAGCCTGAGCAATGTGGTGAAACCCTATCTCTACAAAAAATATAAAAATTAGCCAGAGGTGGTGGCGCGTGCCTGTAGTCCCAGTTATTCAGAAGGTTGAAGTGGGAGGATCACTTGAGTCTGGGAATGCCAGGACTGCAGTGAACTGTGATCTGGCCACTGCACTCCAGCCTAGGCAACAGAGCAAGACCCCCTCTCAAAAACAGAAATAACATATTTTGATTCTGGAGTTTTTAAGCTCATTTTTAAACAAATACATTAAAATTATAGATTCATTTAAATGATAACATAATTAAAGCAAAACATTTTATTCATTTAACATGTAAGTCAGAATTCACTACTTGGAAGAAATATGTTGGTAGGCTGTTGGGGGTGAATCTGCACGGTGTATGCTGAAGTGGAAAAATTGGTCCCTTAAAGGACCTTCTCAGAAGAGCAGGTCCATATAAATGTGGTACCTTTTTTATTTGAGCATTTTGGATAAACTCCTGCAAAGATGTTCAGGGTATGATCAAAGAGAAAAGTATTTGAAAGTGATATAGGTGAATGTAATCCAAGAGAAGTAGGAGACAGAAGCTTCCCATGGCATAAAGAATTAAGGAATACAGAATCCCTTAGGCAGGTTGTCCAAGAGGGGTCTTTGGAAAATGAAATGTCTAATATGAGTTTTTAGTGGATTGCTGTGTGCCCTCCTCATGTTCCCACAAAACCTAAAGGCTACTAATATAAATCATGACATGCTTGGTATGCTTAAACTTGTGAAAATCGAAGCTGATGTCAAGTTGTGTATCCCGTTAGACCTGTCCCTGAAACAGCGTTAGCACACATGGACTGGAGGACAATTGAAAATTGGATACAATACTTATATTTGCTAAGCTGTTAGATATATTTTTTTTTTGGGACAGAGTCTCACTCTACTCTGTTGCTCATGCTGGAGTGCAGTGGCACGATCTCGGCTCACTGCAACCTCCGCCCCCCTGGTTGAAGTGATTCTCCTGCCTCAGCCTCCCGAGTAGCTGGGATTACAGGTGCTTGCCACTGCGCTTGGTTAATTTTTGTATTTTTAGTAGAGACAGGGTTTCACTATCTTGGCCAGGCTGGTCTTGAACTCCTGATCTCGTGATCCACCCACCTCAGCCTCCCAAAGTTCAGGGATAAAATAATAAAAGCAAAACATTTTATTCATTTAACATGTAAATCAGAATTCACTAATTGGAAGAAATATGTTGATAAGCTGTTGGGGGTGAATCAGCAAGGTGTATGCTGGAGTGCAAAAGGCATGAGCCACTGTGCCCAGTTGATAATATTTCATTTCACATACCATCTTGATAACTTGGCCAGCTTACCTCACTTCCTGATAGAACTTGTCAGGTCTGCAGTACATAAAGTGAAATGTATGTTTGTCCAAATATGATCAAGATGAAATTTTTAAATTTTACACAGTCCACTAATCAAAGGTAAAGCCTCTCTTCCTTGATAAACAGAATCTTCTCAAATTTCTTGTCACTCATTTTATACCTGGGCTCTGGCCAGTCTAGTGGTTCATGCCTGTAATCCCAACATATTGGGAGGCCAAGATGAGGGGATCACTTGAGGCCTGGAGTTTGAGATCAGCGTGGGCAACATAGTGCGACCTTGTTTCTATCAAAAACAAAAAAAGCCAGGTGCGGTGACATGTACCTGTAGTCCTAGCTACTTGGAAGGCTGCGTGACGTGGAAGGATCACTTGAGTCCAGGAGTTTGAACCGCAATCATGCCACTGCACTCTATCCTGTGCAACGGAGAAAGACCTTGACTCAATAAATAAATTAATTAAATAAAACGTACTTGGGCTCTAATGCATCATGTTTCATCATCTTTTTTTAAAAAAAACATCAGCCAAGATAGAAAATTTTACCATGTCTCATGAAAACAGCTCCCTCAACTTTCATCTCAATATTTCTCACATTAGATCTAACCCACTGGCTGACCAGAGAGGGGACAGGTATCATGATATATCCTTCTATCATCACTGCTTTATCTTCCATCAAGTCCCTGTACATAGTCCAAAAGTCCTCTGCTCTACTCTATTGAAAAACAAAATCTCCCATATTAAATAAGTATAGAAAAGAGATAAGAGGATAGAAAACTCTCCCTCTCAACAAAGCCTGGATTTCAAGAGGAAAACACCTCGTTCAACTTCAGTCCTAAAATCTCTCACTTTAGGGACTCAATCTAATCCCTCTTGAACATTATGAATATATTAACTGATCACATCTTTGAATTTCTGCTGTAACTATCCTAAATCTTACCAGACACATGTACGCATCTTCTAGAATAAGAGGGAGATTGGTGCAAGGCAAAGAAAAAAATTATATTAAGATACATAAAAAAGTGTTCTGCTGGTTACAATAGTGTGTGATTTCCTAAAATGATGACTTTGAACCAGATATCACTAAATCTTTAATATGCATTTTGGATGATTATTTACATAATTACCCATACTACTTTACTTTTTCATGTTATAATGCATTATTATTTAGAGGAATTATGTTAGTCAAAATCTCGTAAAACTGACAACTTCTGTTATACTTTTGCCATTGGTCTCAAAGCAGTGCTTGTATCATCCATTCCAAATCGATGTTCCTCACTGTTATCAGAGTGATATTTCTATAACACTAATCATATAATTCTAGAGTTGAAACTCCTTAAATGACTTCCTTCTCCATCATTGACATTTATGTCTTCAGCCATCACATGCTTACGACCTCCAAAACTTCAGCTCAACTCTTTCTACCATATTACAGATCCATATTCTACCGTCTACTGATGGATACACTCAGCTGGAAGTCAACATGTTCAATTCTAACCACTGATTGTTTGTCCACCATACTAAACAATTTTAAGTTCTCAAAATGCATTTATACTTTTGCAAATGCCATCAACTCTGGAAGGAAGTTCCAACCCTACGACTCCCAACTCTCACCCCTATGTCATTTCTTACTGCCCCTTACAGCAACCTGTGGGTTCATTAATAACATTCTTTAACATATGTTGAGTGATTTGTGCCCAGTGCTTTAAATGGATTATCTCATTGCATTTTCAAAACAACCCTAAGAGATGGATACTATTATTATCATCATTGTACTTATGAGAAAACTAAGACTGAAAGGGTATTTTTGCTTACGTCATATAATGGATAAAACCAGGGATGGGAATCCAACCAGACAGCCAAACTCCAGAGCCAGAGAACTCAGCCTCAATACTATACTGTCCACCCTTTACATAATAC
This sequence comes from Piliocolobus tephrosceles, assembly GCF_002776525.5. Classification (NCBI taxonomy): domain Eukaryota; kingdom Metazoa; phylum Chordata; class Mammalia; order Primates; family Cercopithecidae; genus Piliocolobus; species Piliocolobus tephrosceles. The sequence continues at coordinate 39,185,708 of NC_045445.1, read as the reverse complement.
GTATCACATATCACATTTCCTATAATTGTGATTTTACTTATATGTCTTCCGAACTAAACTCTGAACAATTTGAGAGAAGAGACAATGACCATCTTGTTCACCACTTTATCCACTGTCCCATGAACAATTCCTAACACATAATAAATTCTCAATCAATGTGTGTTGAGTGTATAATTGTAGAGCTGAATCAATGAATGGCCATTTTAATGGTTTCTGGGCAATCCTGCTCAATGTAGCACTTAGCTTGAATCTACAAAAAACAAAACAAAGCAAAAACCTTTAAGCTAACAGCTTAGTTATATGTTCATTTCATTTTCTTTGGGTCTTCAATTTTGTACGTTATCAAATTACAAAAAGTATCATTTATTATGCATTTTATAATTTTTATGGTGATTATGATACATTGTCAGCCAGAGAATAAAATGACTAGTAGTAGACAGCTAAAGATTGATTCAATAATAAGAATCTCCAAACAAATATTAACTACAAACAAAAAATAAACTTTAGAACTAGCATACAACTTTTAGAGATTATGTGTTAAAAGTCATACATTGCTGACACCCAGTGGAAATCAGATATAAAGCAAGCTTGGTTTATGTAATGATTTTCATTTCCAACTATAAAATTAGTGGTTAGACTATCTTTATTTGCATCTACTTTCATTTTATGCCTTAAATTTATAATTTTACATTTCATATACATAACAGTCTTCTTAGAATTTTTTAGAAAGTCCAGAAATTTCAAAGAAAAATATTGTTTATTAAACGATCACCGAGAAGCAACAACTCCAATATTTTAAACACAATTTTAAACTGGGTTCCCTACAATTGTGTTTTAGAGGAAGTATCCTGACATATTGCATATGTCTTTAGTACATGAAAAGTTATATTCATATAATATTAAAACTATGAGTAGACGGTGATGGAGTCTGTACTCCAAACCTCAGCATCATATAATATTCCCATGTAAGAAATCTGCACATGTATCCTCTCTATCTAAAATAAAGGTAGAAATAAAAATAAAAATTTTAAAAGTGGAAAAATAAGAAAAAGTAGGTTTTATATTTTTATAAGATACTATACAGAAATAAAAATGAACAATAGCCAGGTTCAGATACATGTATGAACCTTGCAAACATAATTAAATTAGTCCAACATAAGACAGTGCATTCTGTTTGATGTCATTTAAATAAAGTTTAAAAACAACCAAAAAAATACTATGAGGGAAGCAAACAGTAGAGGAAGTTGTATTCAATTCATGTAAGTACTATCTAATAATATTTTGCATTTTCCTAGTGCTTTAATCTTTACAAAGCATTTTAAATGCCTTATACAATACTTCAGTATAACACAAGAAGGTCTCTTCTTTTTCTTATAATACAAAACAGGAAGTCGTCTCCTTTTTTGATATAATTAATATGCAAGCATTAAACAAGCGAATCAATAGTACCCTCTAATATTCTCATGTCTTGATTGTTTAACTGCCAAAAGCACTATATCATTGTGCTGCTTGTGAAGTACATAAAAACTCCTAAAAGACAACAGGAGATCACTAACACCACTGTCCCGAATCTTGCCTCTTGCAAAAAGGTTGAAACAAAGTATTTTGCTACATTTAATGTTCAGGTGAACTTGTCAACTGAAAAAACCACATTCACAAGACAGCAGGAAGAAATGTGTATTTGCACTGGTAGATAGCCAAAAGAAATGAGAACTTCTGCTTTGATGTTTTATCTTTAAGTGAATCTCATAGTGATCGTAGGCCTTAGACCTTAGCATAGCGGTTCTTTTTTTTTTTTTTTTTTGCCATGGAGTCTCACTCTGTCGCCCAGGCTGGAGTGCAGGGGGGCCATCTCGGCCCACTTCAACCTCTGCCT